>NC_090926.1:911688688-911838688 GCF_040938575.1 Ambystoma mexicanum
GACACCCAACAAGCCCCCCCACGCGACTGCACTTTGAATTTGAGTCGATGGGGAGTCGCGTGCCCATGGGTTTTGACCCACGCACCGGTCTGTCCGCATAATCTTCTTCCTCTTCTGTAGATGGCACAGTTCAGCATCTTCTTCTCGATCCGGTACTGATCGATCGGTTCTCCTCGCCAGTCCTGATGGGAGTATTGGGCGGTCCACTGGGCCCATTGGATCTTCGTTCCCGGTCTCCGGATCGTCCTCCTTGGCCCGTCTCAAGGTTTTCTTTCTCCTAGGACGACAAAGGAAGAGCGGCAATACCTATTCATAGACGTTTTTCCACCACTGTTGAGATGGTGGGATAGCATATGCATTTCATCATCACGAAACATTACATTCTTGTTTTGAAAAAAAAACAGTATAACTAAGAGACAGTTTCATGCAAATCACAATATTTTAGAGACTAGATGTGGTATGTTTTATGATTGGAACAGAATTAGTCTGAGACAGTACCCGCTAGGATTCCAGAGGATTCCTCCAGTTGTTGCAGAGTGTGCCTGGGATGGCAACATTTCAACTGGTTTATGTGGACCCACTTGTCTTCCCCCTCTGCCGAACCGCCTTTGGGGATGCGGATCTTGTAGGCCACAGGGGAGATCTTATCGACGATCTCAAAGGGTCCTTTCCATGTAGGCAAAAATTTGCGCTGCTTGGCCTGGTTCCTTTGGAAGTTGTATAGATAGACCCGGTCTCCCACCTGATATTCCTTCCTGGAAGTTTTCAGGTCATAGTGGGTCTTCATGCTATCAGCTGATCTTTCTAGATTCCGCTGAGCATAAGCAAAAGCATGTTGGAGGTGTTTCCTTAAATTCTCTACATACTCATGAGTAGTGGAGGCATTTATCAGTGTCTGCTCTTGGGTCCTGTAGAGCAAATGCTGCGGAAGCACCATCTTGCGCCCAGTCATCAACTCAAATGGTGACATTTTGGTTGCAGATGAAGGGGTAGATCTGATAGCCATTAGGACCAGAGGTAATCGGATATCCCAACTTGGCCCAGAATCTGCCACAAACTTCTTTAATATGCTCACAATTGTCCGGTTATATCTCTCTACTGCCCCCGAAGAAGCTGGTCTATAAGCAATATGCAACTTTCTCTTGACCCCCAGTATCTCCCACATCTTTGTCATTACTTCACTGGTGAAGTGGCTACCTCTGTCTGACTCAATCCTTTGAGGTAGACCAAAACGGGAAAAGATGTGGTTAATCATCAAGGCCGCTGCAGTTTCTGCCTTGCAATTTGGGGCTGGGAGACATTCCACCCACTTGGTAAACAAGCATGTCACGGTCAACATGTACTTATTCCCCCTAGCCGAGCGAATCACAGGGCCTACAAAGTCGATTTGTAAATCTGACCATGGCAGTGTCATTCCCCTCTTTTGTAAAGGCGCCCGGTGTGTGAGGGATGATGGCTGAAATTGTGCACACACAAGGCAACCCTTCAGGTACTGGTCGAGGTCCTGCCCCATGTGTGGCCAGTATGCAACCTCTCTTAAGATTTCCAATGTTGTGTGAAACCCCCTATGACCGGCAGTGGCCGCATCATGGGCGTGACTTAACATCAGGCTTCGGAATGAGGTAGGAACCACCCACTGATCGTGGCCAGCTTTGGATTTCCTTACCAACAAACCGTCTTGGATCCGGAACATTTTGGGACATTTCATCAACACTCTTAGGTCCTCTTTCCCAATGTAATCGGTATCCGTCAGGGGAAAGTTCTCAGGGTCCTCAAGGTGCTGGTAAAATTTACCAATTATTGGATCCCCCTTCTGAGCAGTAATCAAATCAGCATCAGGGGTCTCCTTACTCCATTGTGCAATTGAGAGGTCGTTGTGAGCATTTGTCTGGGACCTAGTGATAGCAGTGACCTGGATTTCCCCCAACAGGGACTCAATCTCAATTAGATCCCCTTGGATGGCCCCGGTTTTGGCCAGCTGATCAGCTAAGTCATTTCCAGTTTTGTCTGGTCGCTCTACTTTGGAATGACCCTTGATCTTTTTCCAATAGATGGTCATCTCATTCGAGGTGACCAGATCATCAATGTTTTGGATCAACTCCCCATGCTTCAAGGGTTTGTTGTTAGCACATAACATGCCTCTGATTTTCCAATTAACCAGGTGCTCCACGAACCCGTTCCGTACATAATCCGAATCTGTGATTATGACCAGTTCGCGGAGTTGATGCTGGACAGCAGTGAGGATGGCCTGATGCACAGCCATCAATTCTGCCACCTGACTACTTCGGGGACCAATTTTGTATCCAGCGGAGGGTTCTGGGGACTCATTCACCCATGCATTCCCTACGCCGGCCACCAGTTCTTTCTCCCCGTTGTTGTCAACATGGTAAGAGCATCCATCCACATACACAGTGGGCATTCCCTCACACTTGTCTTCTTCAAAGACTTTGTGTGGGGAATTAAGGTATGCCTCCATGTTGTCCTTGATTTTCAGACTTTCGTCCTCGAGACAGTTTTCTCTGGCACAATCATGCAAGTCAGCCAGACCTTGCGCGAGGGGACTCTTCTTGTTTTGGCCATATCTGACCTCCACAGGAAAGCCTTGCATTGACAGAATCCAGGAAGTAATTCGGGAGTTACTCACATTTCCGGCCCGGATTCTGTCACTTTGGAGATATTGCAGAGGCTGGTGTGGAGTCTCCACTATGATGTGTTCCCCCTGGATAAACGGTCGGTAATTCTTCAATGCCCACACCGTTGCCAGGAGTGCCTTCTCACAATCGTTGAATTTTTCCTCCACAGAGGATAAAGTTTTGCTCGCATAGGAGATTACTTTATTGACCTTGTCATGCTTTTGGTATAATACTGCCGTCAAGCACGTATCAGAGAACCCCGTCTCCAGGAAGAACTCCTTGTTTCTGACCGGGTAAGCTAGGCAAGGCGCTTGTGAGAGGCTTCTTTTGAGTTGTTTTACTGCCTCGGCTTGTTCTGGACCCCATTCCCACTTGACCCCCCCCTTCAGGAGATGAATCAGGGGTCTGGTGATCTCTGCGTAGCCCTCAATGAACTTTCTGCTGTAATTAGTCAGTCCAAGGAGGCTCCTTAGTTCCCGCAGAGTTGTGGGGTCTTTCAGTTTCTGAAGTGCTGGTCTCTCTCTGGGCACAGCACTGCTTTCTCTCTGGGTACAGCACTGCTTTCTCCCTCTGGTCTGGTCTCTAGTTCTGGATAGATTGAAGTCTCTAGTTTGGCTTTCTGGAGTTTGATGGAGGTAAGTATGGATTTTTCCGGCAGGGCTTCCAGCGGCAGATGAAATTGAATGTCTCTATGTGTCCTGACTCTCTGCTTTTATGTGTTTAGAATGTGGGTGTGTTCTAGCATCACTGACCCTACCTCTCTCTCAGCTTCTAATTGGTCAAACTTCCATTTATCATTTGATTGGGGAATGAACTGTGAGTCAGCGTGATGTCATTTTACAGCCTGCAGAAAGTCCACTCCTCCTGTCAACTTACACACAAATCTAGATTTGAAACAAATACATATTTGCAGAGGTACATATTGTTTTAAAATCATATGCACCCATCATGCATTACAGGAGGTAGCCCCTGTTCAAACTCTGCTCTTCCTGGGAGCTTGCATTCAGAACTGGCACATATTTCACTTTTTAACTGATTTTGCAATTTCTGACATGGACCCAACTTTACATACATGTGTGCAGGGGGTAGGGACATTAACTGATGAAGTTTCAGATTTTTAACATGCACACATTTAGAGTAATATCCACTTTTCCGCTAAAACCCCCCTGAACATACCACCGGTTCCTACCACGTCTTAAACTGTGGGCAGAAAAATCACAAGAATTATGGTATCATTTATAAAATTTTCACATGTCCGCACTATGAATTATCCCCCTTTTTATAAAACCATATCCTTGCTGCAGGGGTGTGTCTTTTCAGGTCACATGGTACAGAAACCAGTCTTTCCAGTTTCTGCCAAGCCAGCTTGCTTCTCACAGGCAGTGCCCCTCCCAGCTTCTCCAGGAGGAAGCCACTTTTTACGACGTCTGTAATAAAAACCTTTGCCTGAGTGGAGAGGGCTTTGTTCACTCTCTGGCAGAGCACAGGAAATTCAATTATCAGATAGATGGCATATCCTTCGTGTGGGCAGCAAAAGGAACATTGGCCTGGGAACATAGTTGTGACTCAAGTTTCCCTTCTGATGGGGGTAATTGCCAGGCAGAATTCAGTTCCTTAAGCCAGGTTTCAGATAAAATGTCACTTTTTGTTCCCCAGTTCCTGCATTCAAATAAAACTAAACATTTTCACATATGCAGCTAGAAGGCTGATTCTAAGTTTAAAACTATGACATTTAAACAGTTACAACCTATGTGACACTCAACATAGGTCACTCATTTAATTTAACATTTTCGATTTTGGTGGTTTTAAATCCAGTTGCAGTTAGGCTTAAGCTGCTGACTCCATAGCATTTTTGTTATAAGCATTGTTTTTGGGCTCTTCATTTCCCAGATTTTGTAGGCACACAAAACTCCATTCTACCAAATGTCTGCTGGTGTCCAGTGAGTTTTTGCACATGTTGCAAGGTTTGAAATAGGCATTTTGCTTGCCTTCAGAAAAACACACAGTGGGTTTTAAAACGCCGGCTTTTGGATAGTGGTGAGTACTGGTACTGCACCCATTTTTGGGATTTTCTTGGATTAATGCATTCTAAACAGGAATGGTTCTTACATGGTAGTAAATCCTTGCTTAACATTGTTTTGATGGGGCTCCTTACAGTAAGATGGTTATGTGGAACCCCACAAAAAGGGTTGAATCTTTAAAGTGGTCCAATGAGTCACGATTTCAGCAACTTTTTGACATCAGTAAAAGTGGATTTTGTTAACAAAGACCTTTCTTTACCCTGGTGGGTGGCAAGTTAGGTAACCATTTTGGTGTGCGCACAACTGCGCAGCTTTCCTGGATTTCGGCGCACATGTGGGTTTTCCGCCATCTTGAATTTCCTAAGCCCACAGCACCAAATGTTGTAGCAGGGTAGCTTAAACGTGGGTCAGGACACCCAACAGATGCCAAGGGAATCATCACCTCAGTATATGCCAACTATCCAGGGTCCAGCCATGATAGTTTCATATTCAGAATGTCACCCCTAAACCGGGACCTGGAAGCTGGCCGGCATGGCGACACATGGCTAATTGGTGAGTATAAATGCCTCTGCACATGCATGCATGTCAGAAACTGAGAAATGGGAAAACCCCACTAATGACAACCATTATCACCTCCCTAGGGGACAGTGCCTACCCTCTGAGCACGTACATGATGACGCCAATTCGGAACCCCACCACACCACCCGAGGTAAGATACAACACAGCCCATATTGCAACCTGTTGCATAGTGGAGCGCACATTCGGAGTGCTCAAGTCACGTCTTCACTCCCTTGACCGCTCTGAAGGGCAGCTGCTATATGCACCCCCAGTAGTGTGCAGATCATAGTGGCAGCATGTGTCCTGCACAATGTTGCCACTCGCCGGGGCGTGCCCGTGGAAATGGTGGTGTCCCCACATCCCCAACCACATGCACGCCTGCTGCGCATGGGAGGTGAAAGGGCACGTGGTGAGGCAGCCCGTAACCAGCTTGTGGCAAATTACTTCACCTAAAATCCCACCCCTGTGGAGTGCACACAGGCCTGGCACATACCAGCTGACAATCAATGATGATGGCAAAAGGGACAGTCACCTGTCACAACCATACCAGCCAGAGATTATTCACCTGGAAGTGTTACATTGTGTACCTACTTAAAAACACCCAATGCTGTGTCACAAAAAGACACACATTCATGCAGCACGAATGACTACCCCCTTGCAAAATACCACATCAAAATAGTACCATGTCACCCAACACCTCCCCATCTCAGCGACCCAACACACCATGCCATGGCATGCAGTGTGAAAGCAACCAAATGCATGCACAACACATGACACAAGTGTCACAAAGTGCACTGTCCATAATGTAAACAGGCCACAAACAATATGCGCTCAGCAATCAATAAGAAACAGCACACATGAACAAATACTTACCAGCAACACAAAACATCAGTTCAGGATGAAACTGTGTCAATATATGACAGTAAAAAATTGAAGTAGTGCAAGTCTCACAACCTGACTAAGGCAGCACATCGACCCCCTACAACTGCAGAGTGTTGCTGTCAGGCAAATTTCTCAGTGTACTGCATACAACATGAACTGCATCTGCAAAGGAGACAGCCTTGTGAAGACATGAAGAACCTACATGTAAATAAGGAGAAAGACATGGATGCACAAGCACATATCAATACACCATGCAGTGTAGAATCCAACAACAATCCCCACTAGGGATGTACACACAGTTTTGACTACAGACTGCCCACACAACTCATGGGAGCCCAATGTCACTGTGTAAGTTACTGTCACTTGGTCACACCCTTTGCAAGCCCGTGGAAAGGGGAAGCAGGACGAGTGTGAAAAAAATATTTAAAAAAATAAAATCAAAAATGGCCATGTGTGGACCAGGGGGGGGAGGCCACCCAGGAGGTTTGAGGTACAGGGTGCACCCCAACACCCACATTCGTGGAAGTTGAGAAAAAAAATACCTCCATTGGCTCATGGCCTGCACGGCTACGCTACAGTGGGAGAACTGCCGTCTCTCTATTCACCCTCTGCTGCTACATCAGGAGGTGGCAGTGATATGGGAGGCAGCCCACACAAAGCCCTGGTATGGTCCTCCATGGCAGCAAGCATGCGGGTCTGGAAGGTTTGGTTCTGGAGGATGATGGTACGGAGATCCCCATGCAGCACCTCACGGGTTGCCCACATTTCTGCCTGCATGGCCTTGCGTGATGCCCGGATCTCCGCACAAGTTGCCTGGAGCTCAGCTGAGAGTGAATGTGTGAGCTGCTCCAGCTGCTGTTCTGACCTAAAATTCCGGGAAGCCTCAAGTTCACCCAGAGTATCTCTGAGGAACCTGTGTTCTAACCTCAGGGCTTCCCTGTGGGCCTGTGACTCTACAGATATGGCTTCGCGCAGAGCCTCCAGTCCAGCCCATTGGTCCCTGTTGGACGCCAACATGTCCTCCCTGTGTGAGTGGCAAATGGAATCTGTTGCCTGCTGCTGGAGCTCCATCTGCCTTTCAGGGGGGAGAATGGAAGTGGCCACCCTATCCATTGCCTGAGCCATCATTTCACACGATGCTCCCTGTTGTGCTGCAATACTGTACATGGAGGTTTCCCACATTGTTTTGCCTGGTGGCGCACGGCCACCACATTGACGGGCACCACACCTGTTTGGGGCAAGGCGATCTGCACCTTGCTGTGCTGGCACTGCCTGAGGCTGCAGGACTGCATTCCTTCTTTGATCTGCTGGCCCAGGAACAGGAGCAAATATTGTGGAGTGTGACCCTGCATCCGTAACCGCCAACCGGACTTACCAACACTGAAATCCCCATAGAGGGGTCTACCCCCGGTGCAGGTGCGTTGGACAGAACAGCATCCCTGCCAGAAACACTCACCTGCAACGGCACATATGTCTCACTGCCCAATTCAGCACCTGATTCATAGGGGTCTGCAGAGGTGTACCCAGAGACACCCCTGGACTGCATGTTTTGTAGGACAAATGGGTTTTCACCCACCACCACCCCACATCCTCCAATGGTGACCGGTTGTGGCTGTGATTCCTCCTGGGTCTGCACCGTCTCCTCCTCCTCAACAGCATCAAGTGCCTCATCACCTGTAAAAACATGAAAGATAACAAATGGAAACAGGCATGAGTACCATAGCACACACATAGACCTGACGAGGCAGAGATCCAGTACACAAATTACACATGTCCCACATGACTATAACCATGGCATGCATGCACTGTCAATGAGTTGGAAGGGGAGGCAAGAAGCAGACACTAATGACTCCAAGATGTAAAGGTAACACATGTGCTGCATGCTGGATAGCACTGCCATCACACATTAGCCTGGAGTGGCATGTCCAATACACATATATGACACATGCCAGCACACAGATGGCACGTAGCATAGCCATGGTATATTTGAAAAGTACAGCCATATGGTAGGAAATAAGTGCTGTCACCCATCCATGTGAGATGGACATCATGAGATACAACATGCAAAATAGTGTGACAAAACACGCATGTGTCATATGCTGCTACAGATTCAGGGTTCAATTATACAGTGATGGCAGGCAGATGGATACATCAATGGTTGGTCACTTCAACATGACAGAAGACAACAGTCATGTTCAACATTCAAACAAGGCCCAAAAATTATTGTGTGGAGGCCATTACTCTATCAGCCTGAATGGTTAAATCATTTCCATAACAAGGTAATAAATGTGGGCCATTGTGGGGTATAATCTATGACAGAAGCATGTCACATTTGTGGCATTAGGGCAGAAAAATGCATCGTAAAAATGGCAAGGATTGAAACAATCAGGCTGAATGAACAGGAAAACATTTTGAACAATGTTGTTGCAAGATGACAGTTGAAGGGCAACTGCGGTAATTTGGTGCAAATTGGCTACTGCGGTCAGAAGGGATACTGTCATACCCAAACTCAAGGCTGGGGAATAGTTTGGAGGAAACACATGGGTGACCCATACCAGTCATGACTACACACCCTCACCTGGCACTCAATCAGAACACATCACACAAGCAACATACACATGGATTACACACACATGCATGGGCACTCAGTGAACAATGCTTCAAGATCTGGTAGGTACCAGCGACAGACTCATGTTCAGTGAGTTGGTCGTCCTCTGGTGGAGACCCACCGCCAGTCACCAGAGTAGAGGCATGATTGGAAGCCAGCTTGTTCTTTGCTCTGCGCTTAAGGTCATTCCACCGCTTGTAGCAATCATCAGCTGTGCGCCTCACAAATCCAAGGGCACTAATGTGGTCCGCGATGGTCTGCCAGTGGGCCCTACATTGAGCAGGCGTAGTCTTGCAACCTGCAGTCACCACCATTTTGCAGCTATGTGCCAACACATAGGCCACAAGTGCATCTAGTTCAGCGTCATTGAAGCTAGGCTTCCTTGATGTGCCGGTGTGTGTAGCCGTGTCTGGAGTCCCAGCCTGTAGTGCAAGAGCACCCTTCTTCTTCTTGGAAGGTGGTGCACATCCTGAGTGGCTTACGCAGCTCTGGTTGGTAGGGGCAGAAGCACTGATGAACTGGGTACTGTAAGTTTGCGAAGGCACAATGACCAAAGGTCTCAGTGCAGGCATTGGCTGCTGGGTGATGTTGGCAGGACCAATGTCGGTGTGATGGACTTGGACCGACACTGTCCAGGCTGGGAGACTCGGAGCTGGGGTGGATTGAGCTTTAGCTGCCCCTGCAGCCTCCTCACCCTGGCTACTTGGGGCAGCAGATGACATTGCTGCCCCAGATCCACATGGCCTGGTGACAGCAACTTTCACCACCACACGTGGCTTGGACTTGGTGGCCTGGAAGTCAGCCTGGGAGTCATCCTGTGCCGGTTCAGTTGACAATATGGGCCGGTTTAACAAGGGCTGAGCTGGGATGGTGTCAGATACATTTCCCACAACCATTTGGGGGGGAGGCATAGGTGGCCCCAATTGGTCCTCCACACACTGCCCGCTTGGGCCACCCTGCACATCCTGGCCACGTCCCCTACCGCATCCACCTTTTGGAGGTCGGCCACCTTTACCTCCCTTACTGCTTGGACGCCTCTCAACCATGGCACTGATGTTGTTGTGCGTATGGGAGTTGCATAAAACAATTGTCCTGGGAAATTGGGGTGAAAGAGGTAGGGTACTAGATGGTATTTGTACGCAATTGGGGTGAAAGGGGTAGGGTATTAGATGGTATTCGTACCCTAGTGCTCTAGCAAGGCTGTCTGTGACCCCTGGGGGAAGATGACGGGTCACGCAACACACAGGCATCCTGAAAACAATATCAAACGTGCACGCAACCCCTGGTAGACCACGTGCGTGGAAAAATGAACCCGCACTATGCTGTGCCACCCAGAAACTCAAAAATAAGCGTATGCGTGATACACGCAGCCTACAATGATCTCTGAAGGGGTACGCGACACATGAGGGCAACCACAGTTTGAAAATACGTGCGCGACTCACCGTCTGCATGAAAAAAGGACGTGAAAAAGACGCGTGTGTGCGTGTTGGCAACACCCCCGCCAAAAGAAGAAATGAACGCAGTCTGAGGAAACAGGGAGTACGAACTGTAACCGTTGTGAAGTAATCGCGTGTGAACCGACAAGAAGTACAAGAATCACCCGCTCGCTCTCCACAAATAGCACGTACAAGAAAATGGTGTCATACGTGTGCCTTTTGAGCCAGCCCAAACGTCCAATGTCACTTACGCGCGTACGCGCTAAGGCACTTTCCTCCAATAGCACACTGACGTGCAGTTTTCTCACATGCTGATTCAGTATGCACCCGTGTTATGGGAAGCGCCCGTGCATGTAACGACATAGACGCGCTTACGTGCTAAGGGCCTTTCCTCGAAATAAACGCTAACGTGCAGTTTTTTCACTCCGTATCAAGCTGGCCACACAACAACACACGGAAGACCACTCTCCTGCCAAGAAGGCCGAATTACTGCTCCCCAGAGTCCCGAGCACGCTCCCACCTGCCATCTGCTGCCTGCCTGCCTGCTGGCCACGTGCCCTGCTATTTGGTGCCTGCACGTCAGCCATCTGCAGGGGTCCAGTTGCTGTGACCACCCCTGCTGGAACAGAAGACTCCCGACTGGATTACTATCTCACTCCACAGCCCAGCCCCAGGACCCAGTTGCCCACCCACACCTGTCTCGGGGGTTGCCATGTCAGACACAACACCATCTGGCACCACTGGCAACCCCCTGCCAGAGAGGAAGAGGGCTCCCAGCTTCAGTGCTGCAGAAGTTGGTATCCTGGTGGAGCAAGTCCTGGGGCCGTATGATGCCCTCTTTGGAAGTTCACGCACCGACAATGAAGGACGGAAAAGGATCTGGACGGACATCGTGGCTGCCATCAATGTGGAGGAGGTGGCAGCCTGCGACTTGCAACACGTCCGGAAGCGCTGGGAGGACTTCAGGTCCAGGACCCTCAGCAAGGCCCGGCGTCTCCTGAAGGCAAAGCATGCAAAGGGGCTCTGGGTCCGCCTTACCAACATGCAGATGAAGGTCCTGGAACGCATACACCCAGCGCTCCACCTCCAGGTCCTTGGGAGGCAGACCCGTCCAGAGTCGAGCGGTAAGTGTGCATGCGTACTGATTGGATGCTGTGCATGTTGAGGTGTGGTAGGTGTGTGCAGGTTGCACATATGTCTTGGAAGGCCCATGTATGGATGTGTATGTACAGGGACATGAGCCTGCTGCAATTGAGTCCAGTCATGTGTAAGGCACATCAACGGTGTATGAGTACAAACGCATTATGGGCAAATGCATGTTGGGGTGCACACATGTTTACATATCTGTGTATGTACCATGGCATGGTTGGGGTGTGACACATGGATGCGGGGTTCCACCTTCATGTACGTGCATGGTGTACATGTGTGTGTGAGGGTATTTGACATATGTGCCACTGTGATACACCATGGATGCATGTGACACTGACATGTAGGAGGCTGATTGGCAGATGTGACATGGATGCCGAAGATTTGACTGCAACAGATGGTGTAGATGTACAGATGCATATATGTCTGGTGGCGTGTGTGCATGTGTTTGCCAATCCCCGTGTTGCATGTGACGTCAGGCTAACCTTCGGATGGTCATGGTGTTGTATGTGTTTGGATGGGGCTGGCTGCTGCAACATTCCTGTTCATTTGCACGTGTGTGTCGCTTGAAATGATATGTGTGTTGGGGAGTGTGATGCCATGTGTGAAGTTTGAGAATGCCACCCATCTGCAACTGTCATGTGTGTATCAGACCATTGTACAGTGTCCTGATGCCTGTGTTCTGTCTCTCCCTGTCTGCAGGGTCAACCAATGAAGAGGGCGGAGACGGTGCTGTGGAGCACACATGCAGGGATACCACCGCCAGCAGGAGAGGCAAGGCCCAGCTCCCCTCACAGGTTTCCTTCTCGTCGGGGAGTGAGGAGTCTGGTGCCGCCTCTGTGGCCGCAGCTGCCGGCGGTAGGTCTAAGAGGCGGAGGTCGGAGGTGGACTCCTTGGCAGCAGAAGGAGCAGCTGAGACCCCACAGGGGCCTACGGAGGAAGATGGCACGGAGTCATCCAGGTTGGTGGGGGGTTTGGTTGAGGAGGAGGCCGTGGAAGTCACACACACAGGGCTTGGAGGGGGGGATTCTACTGGTGCCAGTGGTGCAGTCCAGGGGCAGGGACAGGAGGCAGCACAGGCCACCGCGGAGGTGCCTGTGTGTAATCCTGTTCCCGATCCTGTGACTGCATCATCTGGCACCAGCAGGGATGCCTTCGTCCAGGCCCGTTTTCAGGGAGGGGATAGCCGCATAACAACTGGCCTTCCTCTCCCTGCGGACGTGGCAATCCGGGACCGGCTTGAGCCTGTCCTGGGTGGGGTGGCGTTGCGTGTTTGTGAAATTCGGGATGACGTGCAGGGTTCTCACGAGGACAGCGCACGTCATTTTGAATGTCTCGAAGACCGCGTCAACCTACTGGGCGGGGTCACCAGTGCTGGGTTCCTCCGTGTGCTGGAGCTTCTGCCGACCCCCTCCTCGACTGAACACCCTATGCGCCGGTCGTCCTCCGTGCCATCTTCCTGCCCAAGTGTCACCTGGGCACCATGTGGAGCTGTCCCTGACCCAGCGGCTAGGCTAGTGGAGGACACATCCCTGCCACTGTCGGGAGTCGGAGGTGCAGCAGGGGTGGCCACCCTAACAACTAGACCCCAGCAGGAGGATGACATGTAGGCAACAATGGGCAAGGCACAAGCACGGCAGCAGCAGGCTGAAGGTGGGAGCGATGATGTCTCGGGGCCAGCAACATCAGAGGTGCAGGCATCGGCTGGAGGGCAGGAGGACCCTGGATTGGGAGTGTCTTCCGTGTGGCATCGTTTGGGCCAGCAGATAGATGCGGAGCGGCGGCGGGGGGAAGAGGCACGGCTCACAATGCTCAGGGTGGAGAACTTCATACGGAGGGCACTGAGGCGGGCCAAGTGCCTCGAGGCAATTCGCAGGGAGTTGGAGTTGAACATGGCATCGTCCCTGCGAAACCTCGGGGCCATGGAAGAGGCCCGCCTCCAGAACATAGACGAGGAGTTCGAAGATGCCCTGGCCTGGGAAATCAAAAAGTGAGCCGTCGGACTAGCCCGCCGCCATTGTATATAGTTTGTAGTGTTAGGATTCATTTTCGTTTTGCTTTATTTTGAGGTGATTGGACTATGCCCCACACTTTTCAATATAGTTATTTCCTAGGTAGTTTTTTTATAGGTTTCATTTCTTTCGTTGGGCTCATGGACCCTGGATGAAATCGTTGTACATAGTTGAACAGTGGATTTATGAGAGAATTTAATTTTTTTACTCACCATGGATCAATGGATTTTACAATTTGCGTTTCCTTTGGATTTGCTTTTCTGGACCGAGAGTTTGGACACATTTTCTTTTGGATTACTTTTGATTGGTTCTTCATATTTTTTTAATTCTGTTTTGGACATGCATTTCATTTCATGTTTGAAATATTTTTCATGCTTTCATTTCATTTAAGTCATTTTGTTCATAATACATTTTGATTTATTACTTACTTCCATGTGTGGTATTCGCTCATTGGGTTACTGCATGTGAAAATGTGGATTTACACAATCACTGGCACCCAGTGTGTGTGTGTGTGAGGGACATGTATTGATGTACATAGTTGACTTTTAGTTTGTGTCATGAAATAGGCATTTCAGGGTGGGGTGGATTGAGGACTTGATTGCCTCTCAAGACTGGGGTGGCGTGCTGTGGGATTTTGGTGGACATGAGGCCCATGATTGTGCATCTTTATGAGGTGTTGGGGGACATGAGTCGGGGCCTGCTGACAGGTGCCCGTCAATGCTGGGTGGGTGGGGGTGCAGTGGGACATGAGTCGGGGCCTGCTGACAGGTGGCCATCAATGCTGCGTGGGTGGGGGTGCAGGGGGACATTAGTCAGGGCCTGCTGGCAGGTGCCCATCAATGCTGGGTGGGTGGGGTGCAGGGGGACATGAGTCAGGGCCTGCTGGCAGGTGCCCGTCAATGCTGGGTGGGTGGGGGTGCAGGGGGACATGAGTTGGGGCCTGCTGGCAGGTGCCCGTCAATGCTGGGTGGGTGAGGGTGCAGGGGGACATGAGTCGGGTCCTGCTGACAGGTGCCCGTCAATGCTGGGTGGGTGGGGGTGCAGGGGGACATGAGTCAGGGCCTGCTGGCAGGTGCCCGTCAATGCTGGGTGGGTGTGCATGGGGACATGAGTCAGGCCTGCTGGCAGGTGCCCGTCAATGCTGGGTGGGTGGGGGTGCAGGGGGACATGACTCAGGGCCTACTGGCAGGTGCCCGTCAATGCTGGGTGGGTGGGGGTGCATGAGGACATGAGTCGGGCCTGCTGGCAGGTGCCCGTCAATGCTGGGTGGGTGGGGGTGCAGGGGGACATGAGTCAGGGCCTGCTGGCAGGTGCCCATCAATGCTGGGTGGGGGTGCAGGGGGACATGAGTGGGGGCCTGCTGGCAGGTGCCCGTCAATGCTGGATGGGTGGGGGTGCAGGGGGACATGAGTCGGGTCCTGCTGGCAGGTGCTCGTCAATGCTGGGTGGGTGGGGGTGCAGGGGGACATGAGTCGGGGCCTGCTGGCAGGTGCCCGTCAATGCTGGGTGGGTGGGGGTGCAGATGGACATGAGTTGGTGATCACTAGTGCAAGGTGACATGTGGGCTGGCTGGGGGGCATGCCCACGGTGGATGGGCTGCCTGCGGGACATGACCAGGGGTGCAGGGTAGTCCCTTGTGGTGTGGGCAGCCTGCAAGGGCTGGGGAGGGGGTAGAGGGCACACCTGGGAAGACCCACACTGCCAATTCACGTGTGAAACTCCCCGCGCACCCCACTGGATACACGTACCCCGCTCTGCAAGCGAAATTGCGTGTGGACCTCCCTGCGCACCCCAGAAATACACAAACCCCGCTCGCCCAAGGCCTATCGCATGTGAAACTCCCTGCGCACCCCACTGGATACACGTACCCCGCTCTGCAAGTGAAATCACGTGTGAAACTCCCCACGCACCCCAAAAATACACGTACCCCGCTCACCCAAGGCCTATCGCGCGTGAAACTCCCCACGCACCCCAATGGATACACGTACCCCGCTCTGCAAGCGGAATTGCATGTGAAACTTCCCGCATACCCCAGAAATACACATACCCTGTTCGCCCAAGGCCTATCGCTTGTGAAACTCCCCGCACACCCCACTGGATACACGTACCCCGCTCTGCAAGTGGAATCGCGTGTGAAACTCCCCACGCACCCCAGAAATACATGTACCTCGCTCGCCCAAGGCCTATCGCGTGTGAGACTCCCCGCGCACCCCACTGGATACACGTACCCCGCTCTGCAAGCGAAATCGTGTGTGAAAGTACCCGCTCACCCCTCAGAATACACGCACCCCGCTCTGCAAGCGGAATCGCGTGTGTAAGTACCCGCGCACCCCTCAGAATACACATACCCCACTCAGACAGCAAAATTGCGTGTGAAAGTACCCGCGCACCCCTCAGAATACACGTACCCCGCTCTGCAAGTGAAATCATGTGTAAAACTTCCTACGCACCCCAGAAATACACATACTCCGCTCACCCAAGGCCTATCGTGTGTGAGACTCCCTGCGCACCCCACTGGATACACGTACCCCGCTCTGCAAGCGAAATCGCGTGTGAAAGTACCTGCGCACCCCTCAGAATACATGTACCCCGCTCTGCAAGTGAAATCGTGTGTGTAAGTACCCGCTCACCCCTCAGAATACACGTACCCCGCTCTGCAAGCGGAATCGCGTGTGAAAGTACCCACGCACCCCTAAGAATACACGTACCCGCTCAGACAGCGAAATTGCGTGTGAAAGTACCCGCGCACCCCTCAGAATACACATACCCCGCTCTGCAAGTGAAATCATGTGTAAAACTTCCTACGCACCCCAGAAATACACATACTCCGCTCACCCAAGGCCTATCATGTGTGGGACTCCCCGCGCACCCCACTGGATACACGTACCCCGCTCTGCAAGCGAAATCGCGTGTGAAAGTACCTGCGCACCCCTCAGAATACATGTACCCCGCTCTGCAAGCGAAATCGTGTGTGAAACTTCCTGCGCACCCCAGAAAAACACATACCCCGCTCATCCAAGGCCTATCGCGTGTGAAACTTCCCGCGCCCCCCAGAAATAATCGTTCCCCACTCGCGCGATTGCAGTGTAGCGGCCCTGTTAGCTGGTCCAGGGTTAGCGTGGCCCTTTGCGATGCATTGGGGTTTCAATGGTTTTTCCTTGCGCAAGGGGCGTTCTTGGGGGCGTAACTGGTGCGGCGGGATGTTCTCTGCGCCAGCGCTCAAAAAAACTTGGCAATTCCATGAATACGCGGTGCGCCAGAATGCTGTTTAGCGCACACGGCTGGCGCACGCTGGCGCACGCTCCCTCTCTGCGCTGCTCACGTGCGCTGCCTCTGCGCTGAAATCTATGAATTACCCTGATTGTCATTTGTTATTAAATCTTCATCTTCTACATAGTTACCCTCAACACATTAATCTGGGTCTGCTAATTCTTGAGCCACCCAATTTTTTCTATTTTGGCCATATCTGATCGCTATAGGGTAAACTTGCATAGAAAGAATTCAGGAACTAATCTTTGAACTAGAGACATTCCTAGTTCCTATTTGGTCACTCTGTAAACATTGCAGAGTCTGGTGGGAGGTTACATCTACAATACTTTTCCCATGGATCAAAGGATGATAGTTTATAAATGCCAACACTGTTGCTAGGGGGACATTTCCTCCTTTATTAAATTGTATTTTGACAGGTGATAATGTCTTGCTTGTAGATTAATTGACCTTATTAACCTGGCCAAGCTTTTTAAACAAGACCATGGGCCTTATTACAAGTCTGCTGGTAACCCTGCAGGTTGCTGCCAGACTTGAACATTTACCGGCGCTTGGCATGCCAGAAACACTGGGGGATTACGATCCCGGCATTCCAGGAAGTCAGGAGCCCATAAATGTTAATCCGCATTCCCATTTGAGTCTGATAGGACTCAAATGAATTACCATTTGATGCGGGCCCTAGGTCACTCAATTTATCAAAGGTGAAAGAAAGAATTCAAAGTAAGTGGTTCCCACATAAGAGTCAATGGGCCTCATTACAACCTGCCAGTCCGGGACCGTGCAAAATCCGTGACGGCGGTAAAAACGTTTCCGTGTCCGCAAGGTTGCGGAAAAACCGTCCGATTACACGCTGTCGGTTGCGCGCACCACACGGACTCGGAAACGTTGTTACCGCCGTCACGGAAAACCCCACGGAAATGGAAATAACGAAGCCACAAGTGGCGCTAAACCCGTTTCCGCCTCCGCCACCACGGACACGGAACCCGAAATACCATGATCGCCAAAACAGGAAACAGAGAGGCGGCCATCATATAAAAGCACAATCCATTGCCATCCAGAGCCAGCACAAGCACAATCCTAACTCTGAGAAGCCAAAAGGGACCACCAGCATGTCTGCCAGGATTCCTGCTCAGAGGCAGCGCAAACAGCGCTTCAGCGAGGCGGAGCTAACCGTCTTGGTGGAGCACATTGTGGACAATGCTGAGATGCTGTTCAGCGCCGACCAACGGCGTGCCACACAGCAGCGGAGGAAGGAGGTGTGGGCCGAAGCTGCACGCAAGTGCACCGCCGTGGGCGTGGCAGTGAGGAGCGTGAAGGACTGCCACAAGCGTTGGGACGACCTGAGGCTGAGGGTACGCAACCTCATTTCCACGCACCGCCAACGCAGCAGTGGGACAGGCGGAGGACCCCCTTCCCCACTGAGGCTGCAAGCATGGGAGGAGCGTTGCAGCAGCGTCCTCCACCTAGAGGGAATCCATGGGATCGGGCAGGCTGAGGCAGGAGTGAGCCCACCTGCAGATGCCGGTAAGTGCCCAAACATGAATGCCACATGTAAATATGCAGTTGTGAGTACTGGGCCAAAGGACCCATTAACAACCCCCCCCCCAGTCAGTGCATGTGTGGGCCAAAGGACCCATTAACAACCCCCCCCAGGCAGTGCATGTGTGGGCCAAAGGACCCATTAACAACCCCCCCCCCAGGCAGTGCATGTGTGGGCCAAAGGACCCATTAACAACCCCCCCCCAGGCAGTGCATGTGTGGGCCAAAGGACCCATTAACAACCCCCCCCCAGGCAGTGCATGTGTGGGCCAAAGGACCCATTAACAACCCCCCCCAGGCAGTGCATGTGTGGGCCAAAGGACCCATCATGATCCGTATGGCAACCAATATCACTGAATGCAGACATCAGCAATCAGATGCATGTGACTAACACTATTCAATGTACAATCTTAATGACGCATGTGATGCACCCATCTGCCACCACAACAACACTAATTGCATGCCCTTTGTGTCCCCACAGCCGTTTCAAGTGACAGTGATACTGCACAACAGGCCAGCCAATCTGCATCGGCAAGTACACTAGCCACTGCCACCACACAGGAGGATGCTGCCGGCAGTTCTGCACCTCTGGCCACATTACCAGCCACTACAGATGTGCGGCACACCACCACCACCGACATCCCCACCGTCTCCACACTGGCTGAGTCTAGACAGGTGCCACGGGAACCTATCATGGACACCCAACACAACACCGAAGGCAGCAGCACTGCAGAGGGGGCGGCCTGCAGTGATAACAGTGCCCCGCAAGAGCACTCGGAAACGGGGCCACAGGGGGAGATGCCCACATTGGAAGACCTGGGCTCCTTCCATGAGCTGGGGTTCAGCCCCACTTCACTGGGGAGTCCCATGAGGTCGCCCACCCCATCCATGGCCGAACTGAATGCCCGCATGCAGCGGATGGAGGACCAGCAGGCTACCCTCACCCAGCTGGTGGAGAGGCAGCTAGAGGAATCCAGGCTGCAGAGGGAGAGCTACAGCGCCTCAGTGCGTCGCCTGTCGAGGTCCATTGGACGCTTTGCGAGCACCATAGTGACCCTTGCACGCCATGTGCGGGAGGGCAACGACCACACCTCCAGGCTTGTAGAGGCCATGTTGGTTGGCCAACAGGCAAATCTGGCACGGATGCCCTCAATCCCAGATTCTGGCCCATCAAACACTACCACCCCATCCAGCTCCACCACTGCCAGTCCAAGGAGGCGCTCGAGTAGGCTAACGGGTCCTTCGGGCAAGGTTGCACAGGCACAGAAGCGCACGCGGAAGTGATGGCATGTGTGTGGGGCAGTGCAGGACACATGTGGACTACAAGGGTGTGAGAGGGGTGGGCACGTTTGGGTGGTGGGGTAGGTAGTTTTGGGGGTTTGGACAATGGGCTCTGGGTGGGGGTGGGCACGTTTGGGTGGTGGGTGGCCCCGGGTGTACAGCTTCCCTAACCAATGCACCTTCTTCCCTGTTGTTATCACATCAATACATCACCATTTCAAATCAAGACATACATGTGTGGACATTGATCATTTATTTTGCAGTGCAACTATTAATTCATTGTCGTCACCATGTTTGTGCATTTCTGTGAATGTCCTGTGACTCAAAAGTAAATGCGAATCAGGGCATCCCGTGCTCTCTGGCCATCATGTGCACCCCCAGGGGGAGGCGGTGCCATCCCATCCCCATCTCCATCCCCATCCCCATCCCCATCCCCATCCCCATCTCCATCCCCATCCCCATCTTCCTCATCTGCGTCTGGTGGCATTGGGATGTTCCTGCGCAGGCATATATTGTGCAGCATGGCACATACGAGCGTGATTTTGCCCGTCTTCACTGGGCTGCACAGCAGTGATCCGCCAGATCTGCTCAGACAGCGGAAACGGGCCTTCAGCAGTCCAAATGTCCTCTCAATCATTCCACGTGTGCGGATATGTGCCCTATTGTATGCCTCTTCATGCCTGTTCCTTGGTCTCCGTACAGGTGTCATCATCCATGGCGTGAGTGCATATCCCGCATCACCTACATGGGATGTAGATGGGGGAACATGTCAGTGTTTGTGGCATCATGTCCTCATCTGCTGCTGTGCATTCTTGTATCATCATTCATTCATGCATATGTACCATGCAGTGTCTGGAGGTATGTTTCGGCCATCACGAGGTATGTCGCTGACTGCATATGGGCCTACACATTAACTTGCATGTTTACTGCGCCCTGCGGGTGAAATTTGATTGTGTGTATGTCATGGTGCAGTGCTGTCCACACATGGCAGAGTGACTCCACTGTACGGAAGTAGTAAATACACGTCGTCTCATTTACATGCCTCCCGTGCTTTTTGGGGCAGTGTTTCAATTGAGGGTGGGTGTCTGCAGTGGCACAGGGTTAATGGGACAGTGACGGGATTGGCTGTGGCAGCGTGTTCACGGGCATATTGTGGTGCCCTGTCATGTCTTCCTTCATGATGTTTGGCATCCGCTGTGTATTTGGTAGATGGAAGGGGGGTGATGCATGTGCGGTCACAGCGGCACACTCACAATGCTCATTGGCCTGGACACACACACACCACTCCGACAGGGTTGTAGCATCGTCAGCTGTACTCACCCAATAGCCATGTGCTTTGTCCGGCATAGCGTTCCATGTACCGTGGCAACGTGGAATTCCGCAGTACCATTGAGTCATGTGATGAGCCTGGGAAACGTGCACAGCAGTGTGTAATCAGTTGCATGGCATCACAAACCATCTGGACATTCAAAGAGTGATACTGTTTTCTATTGCGGAACACCGCCTCAATTGCATGTGGTACTGTCAGCTCGACGTGGGTGCAGTCAACTGCGCCTATGCAATTTGGCATGCCTGCTATGGCATGGAAGGCCAACTTGGTGGCAATGACCTCGGGGAGGGTGCGGGGTAGGGCTATGTGTTCCGACACATGGCGCAACAGGGCATCCAGTACCTGTACCAGGATTTTTGAGAAACACGGTTGTGATATGCCGTGCAGCTCACCAACCGTGTGTTGATAGGTGCCAGTGCCAAGGAAATGCAGAACTGAGACAACCTTCAAGAGGGGGGGGATGGCGGTGGGGGTGTCAATTAGGCTGCTGATGTTGTCCTCAATCATGGCGGGGATGTGCAGGATTGTTGGACGGTCCAGCCGGTATAGGGTGTGGATCTGTCCTGGGGTGAGGTTCTAGGGTGAGGCCCTGATGCGTGGTATTGGTGGCTGGCGGCGGGGTCGGGCTGGCTGGGCAATGGGGTTTGCCATAGCTGCAGGGTTGGCTGGTTGCCGCCTGCGCCTCCTCCGCCTACGCCTCCTCCTCTGCGCCATTACTGCCACCATGTGCAGTACTGCCTGTTGGTTGAGTAGGCCCAGTCCCAGTGCTACTAGACCTGCTGCCTGCATGGTTCTGTGTTGTGTTGGGCTGGGTGTGGCCCTTTTGTAGGCTCCCAGTGGCCTGCTAGGTCCAGCTGGGCTGATTTGGTGCACCTGTGCCCTGATTCAGTTCAGCAGGCAGTGTATAACGCCATGTTCGCGGTGGCGGCGGTTCCGCCACTGTGATCACGGTATTTTCGCCATTTTTTCCCCGGTATTTCCGTGTCCGCGCTAGTTGTGATGCTCACGGTGTTTAGTGTTGCCGGTAACGGAGGGGTTTCCGTGCAGACGGACTTAAGGGGAACCCTATTTCCGCGGTGGCGGTTTAGGGTGGTGCTATTACCGGGGCCGCGGGTCATGATTTCGCGGACATGGAAACGGTGCCGGTATGGTTTTACCGGCAGTGTTAATTCCGGACCGGAGTACTTGTAATGAGGCCCAATGTCACCCTTTTTTTACTTCTACTTTGGTAACTCCATCAATTGGAAACAACTTTTTGATCAAAGTTGTGTAGTTCCCCAAGAAGGGGTTTCAGATTATATTTTCAGCTCTTCCTTGGTTCAAATTATAGAATATTTCTTGAGACATCAACGACCCCTGAGTCGCATTGTCCCAGAATATTGATAGGCTTGAAAAGTCTGCGATATTTTACTTCCAATTTAAAGAGAAAGTGACAATTAGTAAACCATTATGAATGCATGCCTCTCATGTTTGGGGTTTCATTAACTTGATCATTAGCACCAGCCATGTGGGCATTTTCCTCATCTCAAGTACAGGTGGACTGGGCAAGGAAAAAACTGGAAAAGTCTACAGATGTCTTGAGGTTTCTTGGTTTATCTCATTGTTTTCTTTTAAATTATCCATTAATCTTCATTTTACTTTGATTTGTGATTCTTTTGGAGGTGGCAAACCAACACATTCCTCTTTCTTCACTGAGTTCTCTTCATCTCAAGTGTGATTGACACATTTTTCTCTTCACTTTCTTGTTGTTGCTGATTTTGACTAAAGGAATGAGGAGATGTCACTATTGGCCTCTAGCAATTTTCCAGCAAACTCAGGGTTTTCACAGGCATAAAAAAGCTTCCTCTAAGGCTTAGCCTAGCTTCCTTACCATATCCCCTAATTCTTCTTATCATACTGAATTTTTATTTGGTATATTTTCCTCCTGGCATTGCCCATTGCGACCCATTGATTCAGTTCAGACGGTTGTTCTAAGAGCATTAGCATTAGGATTTCCCTTTTGGGGTGTCATCATTTGACCTATGCTCGCTGTCAATTGTTGAACCTGTAACTCCAACTGAGAAATGCGTTTCCACCCTCTTGACTGCAGAGAGGTTTTGGGTCATACCTCTGTTCATCCCTTGAAACATAATGGTCTCTTCTTGGGGAAGTATTCTGGTAAATGTGATAAGTGTTGTATGTATGTGCAGCTTTTGCACCTCAAATCCAGCTAGGATACTGTGTGGCTGCTAACCCCGCCCCCTGACCTGCCAGAACCCAACTTAAGCTGCAGGCCACGCGCATCTGCGCACGCATCAAGTGCCTGCAAGTGTCAGGTGTTGAGGTGTTGGAAGCTCGTTGTTAGGTTTCAACTTCCATTTTACTGCCTGCTCCAGCGCCTGGAAGTGCTGTATGTACAAGAAGAAGTTGCCACTGCTACTGCGCCAAAATGCCATCAACAGCATTGCTTCAGTGGACTTCAGTTCCCAAAGTAATTATTACGAGACTACGGTGATTGTACGAGAGGGGCTTATTGAGCTAGTCTCCATACTTGTGGGTTGGGCTTGTCTCCATTCTTGTGGGTTGGGCTGTCCGTTCTCAAAGTGGGCTGAACTTTATTGCTTCACTCTCAATGCCTTTCCTGAATGCTTAAAACGCCTCTGCGTTACGTCACCAACCTTCTTTTTTTTCGGATTATTTTAGATACTGTGTGGCTGCTAACCCCGCCCCGACCTCCCAGAACCCAACTTAACCTGCAGGCCACGCACATCTGCGCACGCAACAAGTGCCTGCAAGTGTCAGGTGTTGAGGTGTTTGGGTGTGAGGTTGTGCGGTGAGTGTAGCCAATTTAGTTTATTTTTCTGCTGTTTTGGTTAAGGATGTTAGTGCTCTGAAACTTTTTTTTTATACATCTTTTGTGTTTTCTCCTTGAACTTAGCAGTTACATGTTTAAATCCTTGCCACATTTCACTTGTAAACCTTGTAACTCTGTGCTTGAGTCCCTGTTCGGCTTTGTGTGAGCACCCTGGGTTTTGCTGTCAGATTGGTCTGTTTGCCGCACTTCCTTACGGTGAACATTACATTGAGTTACATGCAGTCGCTCTGTGCAGCTGTTGCTTTGTTCTATAATTATTTTGTGAAGCATTTATTGATTCCATTGTAGGCAAAGATTTACCATTGCTGATATATTTACATAATTAATTTATTTAAAAAAATATATATATTTCTTTTATTTGTGCATCATTCTTATTTCTGTGTCACTTAAAAATGATGCGACTTACTGCCGGTATGCCTTCGTGTCATCCATATCGAATGCCTGTAATTTTAAGGCCGGGCTTACACATGGCTGGTGCCCTGGACTTCTCATCTAGAGGGCCAGTGCCACTCCTGCCTTTCATAGGCATACAACGGTTACCTAATGCACTTCGCTCAGTAGCCCCTAATGAAGTTTCACAAGCTCAATCTCTTTCTGATCATACAATGCATGAAATTGCTTCTGGTGCAAAACTGTGTCACGTAGAGTCTGGAGGTTGTGATCCTGAGGCTGCTCTTTCACATCTTGCTGAATTTGAGTCGGGCTCCTCCCAACTTATGATTCCTCCGACTCCTGACCAGTGGGAATATAGTGATATTCTTATGTTTTGTCTGGCCAGGCTCCATTGAGTAATTCTGGGAGGCTTCATGCCATTCCCTTATCCCAACAACAGAGGGTCCCTCAAATCCCAAATCCTCCGTTAGCTCACTCGACTCAAAAGGTAGGCCTCTCTACTGCCCTTAGGGTGGATGATTCTTGTTTACCTTTCAAGGACACTAGACTTTCAATTTCACCGGATCTCTATCCTACTGATGGCCCTGATGATATAATATCTCCTCCTGCCTCAAATGATTCCTCTAGATCCTCTTTTGCCAAGCCATTGGCTCGTCCATGTTTTGGCTTTCCTGCTGTGAACAATCACGCAGTTGGAAGCCTTCCTCAACTCAGATGCCCAGGCTATGTACATTAGCAAAAACTGCAGCTATTACATCAGGCTTCGTAAAGCTATTAGACCTCTACTGAGCGAGAAAAATTGCGCCTCAATAGGTAGAGCTACCATCATGTCGCGTTTGGACTACGGCAATGCCCTCCTGGCAGGAGCTAGTAAGCAAAGCATTCAAAAACTCCAGCTGGTCCAAAATAATGCGATCAGAATGGTAAAAAAGAAAGCAAGAAGTAAACACATTAGTGAAGCTAGACGGGATCTCCATTGGCTAAGAATAGAGGAGCGCATTCAATTTAAGTCCATGTGCCTTACTCACAAGTGCTTATATGGCAAGGCACCTGCTTATCTGAAGTCCAAACTTACCTTCTACCATCCTCCTAGGACATTAAGATCAGAGGCAAGCGGGCTTATGACTCCCCAGAAACATAAGAAGGAATTCGGCATGGGCAGAGCTTTCCCCAACCGAGAGGGAGCCAATTGGAACAAACTGCCAAAGTACCTTAGATTGGAGCAAAATCTATTGACGTTCCGCAAAAAACTAAAAACTGAGCTTTTCAAGTAACCCTCTGTCCAGACCTACTAGTACTAGGTATCCAGTATTTTATGTATTTGTCCTGTCACATCTTTTTAGGCTCCCTCTGTGCCCTGTCTATGTCTATACGTGAGCGCCCCGATGCCTGCGGGCAGTCGGCGCTATACAAATACATAAATAAAATAAAATAAAATAAATGAACTGGAGTCGGCACTAATGGCTATTAACTGTTCTATTTTTACACTCACAAAACTATTTGAAATAATTGAAGCTAGAGCTTCTTCTCAAGAAATGCTTTAATGATGAACAAACTAGACTGACTGGCACTAAACTTCCCACATATGTTGGATAATGTAAAACGTTGTTCATGTCATGCTCTCGCAATGAATATGTCTCCAGTGCCTTCTCCAGAAGCTGAGCAAATTATTGTGATTACTCCATCTACAATGTCTAAAGAGACTGATGTAGCTGGAGATTTTGTTCCTGAATACTCAGGGGTGCCTTCAAATAACCAACATGTTGAGGAAGCAACCCCGGAATTATCTGGTCCTATGATCCAACTATACGATGTCTTCTGCCGCCCTTCCCAAAATAATCGCAGAAGAAGAAAAAGAAATAGAAAAAGAACATCAGACAGAGTAATGGATTTCAATTCTTCCTCTTCAAACAGAAAAAAATGAAAAATCTTCCAAATCCTAAAAAAAATAAAAAAAATGAAATAAAAAACGAAAGCCTTTGTGGCTAATCTCTCTGATATACATTCTACACTTGATCCAATCCACAATTTGGAACCTGATAAGAATTTGCCTCCTCCTTCCCATGTGGAGGATCATCTGTCTCCTAAATTACCTCAGCTGAAAGAGAGGACACTGGAAGGGGAGAACCGTACATCGGCCATTGGAAACCCCCTATTGCTGTGCCTAACTCAGTAGATGACTCTGACTCCAAAGAAGAGCTGATGAACCTTTCAGTTTACTCTCACAATAACTCAAACATGTAGGATGCTATTCATCAAAGTTTACATGAGAATAATGGTATCCCCAACATTTAAGTCCTAACTTCTGTGTCAATCTAAATTATGATGGGTTGGCTTTTAGAACTCTCGAGCAAAAACGAAATGGCCTAATCTCAAGATATAGTTGACATGACAATTCCTTCGGTAATAATTAAGAACTATGTCTGGCAGCAGGGACATCCCTGCTAGAGAAAGACTTAACCCTGGATATTGTTGCTCCTCCACCAATTCCTGCTGCTTTAAACCCTAAGCCAATGCTGACAGGTGGTAATGAATCCTCTGGAAGTGGTACGGGCAAATCTCACAAATGCTGTAACTGTAAATCAGTGCCGTCTATTCCTCCGCAAATGGCTCCTTCAAAATGGGCTTGGTTAGCTCAGAGTAAGACTGGGGCGGGTACTAATCACTAGCTCCCAGCCTCAGCAGTTTCTCAGGAGTGTTTCATGGTGTCCTGGAATACCCGTGGATTCTTCCACCTAATAACATCGAAAGCAAAGCTACTTTCGAAGAAGGAATTAGTACTGCTACAAGAAACTTGGATGATGCAGACCCCTGTTTGGCCTGACCATTCGGTTGCCTTAGTACCGGCCTCTAAGGGGGCTAAGGAGAGACCTGCGGCGGGCCTTCTAACTGCTGTTCGCATGGATTCTCAGTTATCCATGAATCAATTGGCATCCCCTGATCATGGGATTCAACCAGTCATCATTCGAACTTCAAATAGAAACCATCCTTTGTTTCCAATGGTGACGGTTCTGAATATTTATTGGAATCCCTTGTCCCCAACAGAATCTCAGTTTATAAGTAAAGTTGAGTCTATACTGGATCAAACATTGTTAGATCCTAATAATGCATTTACCATTATTGCAGGAGATTTTAACATGAATCGGATAAACACCTCTTTCAGATCAGCTTCTAGAGCTGATAAATGGTCTCGGCTAATGAAAATGAGACAATTCTCTTATTTGAATGGTACCCACATAAAAGATTCACCACCCCATCCAACTTGGTCTAGAGCAAAATCCCATTCTGTTCTTGACTATGGGTATATATCAAACCATGCTAATAAGTTTGTTTCTGCATTTGAAGTTATCCCTACACAAGTGAGTGACCATGATTTGCTGGATGTTTTGTGGTTACCCCATCTGGTCAATCCGGTTTCAATCTTTAATGGTGACTTTGAAACAAAGAATGCTCAGAACCGGATTAGATGGAATATGAAACAAATTTCTTGTCTACATCGGAGAGTTGTACCTCTAGCTGGAGATTATGTAAAGAATTCTCCGACAGTCTATATTGATTGCATACAGATTATTGCCCAATCACTTAAAGATGGTAATAAAGATGGTAAGTATTACTTATAAATATAAATGGAATCCAACCATCCATGATCTTAAAAAAGAATTATGTATATCCCTTCGTAGGCTTCCCAAAAATGTAAGTATGACACAAAAAAAGGCATTGACAATGTCATATAGAAACAAAATTAGACAGATTACTCACACTTTGAAAACAAAGAGAAGCTGAATCAATGCTCAAAGCCTTGTTATTAAAATCTGCTTCTGAGATTTGGATAATTATTAATTCTGTATCTGGGAATGCCTATAAATCAACTCAACTTAATGGCATCGATCAGATGGCTTGGAAAGCTCACTATCAAAAACTTCTTTTTAAACAAGATTTAAACTCTTTAAATATCGACTGTGAGCATTCAGACTTATCTCAATTTAAGTTTGATTCCACTGATATCTTAATAATAATTAAAAAGCTTAGCTTGTCAAGGGTGCCGGGGCCAGATATGCTTACGAACTATATATTTTTAAAGCTAACCCTGAGACGTGGGCAGAGGTTCTAAACCAAATTTTTCAAACTGTAATTAAGACCAAGATAATTCCGCCTTCTTGGCGGACTGCTATAGTAATTCTAATTTTTAAACAGGGTGATAGAACCAACCCTTGTAACTACCGTCCCATTGCACTTTTAGATGCCCCTGGCAAAATTTTAGCAAGAGTTTTAATACTTGATTTTACGAAATGGCTTATTAAGGAAGACCTAATGGACCCACATCAATCGGGGTTTGTTCTGGGGATTGGTACTGTATTAAATCTAATAATAATTTCAGCTATTAAAGCGCAAGCAATAAAAGATAGATAACCGGTATATGTTGCATTTGTTGATTTTAAAAAAGCCTTTGATCCGGCACAGAGAAACATTTTATGGAATAAACTTTTAATTGCTAACTGTCCTTCGTATATTTTATTCTTAAATCAACAATTCTACTCTAATACATCGATTAAAATTAAACTCTCAACCAAAGGCCTTTTACCAGAATCTATTGAAATTAATATAGGTCTGAAACAAGGCTGCCCTTTTGCCGCTATTTTATTTCATTTTTATATTAGTGATTTCTATAATGCTCTGAAGAACATCCGCACCTTTTCTCCTAAATTAGGCTCCTATCATATTCAGTACTTACTTTATGCAGATGATTTGGTTCTTTTTGACATGACACCGATTGGGCTCCAAAGAAAGCTAATGGACTTGTCAACATTTGCTGAACAAAACAATCTAGTAATAAATGCAAAAAAGTCAGGTGTTTTAATATTTAATCATGTTAATGAAAGATCCAAAAATAGATTTAATTGGGTTCTTGCCAAACAATCTCTGGTACTCACAAGCTTGTATAAATATCTTGGAGTTTATGTTAACGCCCATTCTTTTGAGAAATCATTTAAGGAGGAATTGGTACTGAGAATGAGAATGCTGGCAATCCAAGCTAAGGCTCTCCAGAGAAAATATGGAAAATTCTCCTTGTTGCCCAGACTAAAATAATGGATAAAGATGTGAAGTGGGATATTTTAGAAGGAATTTATTGGAAAATGATTTTACCAGTTCCTGCAAGTACGCCAATTGCCCTAATCTGCTACGAAATGGGATTGATATTCCTTAGAAGTAGCAGTGCATTGGTCTATGTTAGCCCTCTATAGGAAAATTCATCTACCCACTACTTTACCTAAAAACTTGTTCCCGGTTTTAAAAAATCTTTTAAGAAGTAGCGGTAACACTCCTTTGACAAAGTGGGAAGCTCATTGTGAATCACTTCTAAATACTGCTGACACTAAAATAGACTTACTAATTCAATTTCCAGACAAAGCTAAATTAAAGCTATATAGGAATGATTGGATCATGACTGGAAATAGATGCTCAGGATATAATGCGTATAAATCTGGCTCCTTCCTATGTAAAGCACTGAATGTGATTCCATTGTATATTCAACACTTCCCTGATAGATCCTATGCAGATACATTCCTACGTTTTCGTTTTAATCTTTTAGCAACAAAATCTAGACTGGCGATATATGCGAAAGACCAGGCGTTGTCGACCGAATGCAGATTCTGTAAAAGTGAAAACGAGCCTGGGACTACTGCTCGTTTAATTACTGAATGTGTTGGGTTGATCGACTTGAGAAAACAGCATTTTATGAAACACTTTAAAGAAAGACCGTTGCTAACTAAAGAACAACTGTGGCATGAGGTTTTTAATGCTTCATCTGTTTCTTTGGTAATTGTGACAGTACATTTTATTTTAAAACTGAATCTATGAGCAGTTATTAATGCTTTGGTCATGTGACTGAATCTTAATGGTATTTTAAGATTAAGTTTCTATGTTTTTATATGATCCTTAAGGTTAAGAAATTGTATTTAAAATTACCTGTATCAGAACTGATGAATTGCTAGATAAGGATAATCAGTGTGTAATTTTAATGAGTATATGAGGATTTTTTTTTTATCTTTACAAATCTTAAGTGGTGCGTCCACTTTGTTTAAATGATTTTAGCTAGATTTATTTTATAATTTTATAATTGAATCGGTGGAACTGAAATATTTATAACCCGGAACTCATGAATATTCTTATTTTATATTTTATTGTGCTTTTATTAATTTTTAAGCTTTGTATGAATTGTTTCTTGATGATGCAATGTACCTGCGGAACTGAAATGTTAATAACCTGAAACTTTGTAATTTTCTGATATTTTATTGTCTTTTGCTAATCCTATGAATTGTCTCGTGATGATGTAATGATTCTGTTATTGTAAAGTTTTATATTGAAAAAGTTGATTTATCAACTAAAACCATGTTTCAATAAAAACAAACAATTTTTTGTATGTATTGCTTGGCCACCACTCACCCTGGTACTGCAATCTGTTATCCTGGAGCCTAGAGAGAGTAGGAGGAAAGTTGTCTTGGTAGTTGGTTCTAGGAGGAGGTGATAGGTTTCTTTGAATCAAGAAATTCTGACTCGGATTCCCTTGGGAACTTAATCCTGGAGTCTGGTAATTACCTCTTCCTGATGTGGGATTACATTTGTAGCATAGGATAGGCCTAGAACCTAACGACCAGGAACTAATGGAACAGTTTTCAGATTGCTATTTTGCATGCTAGGTGAAAGACTATTCATCTGGCTTTGAACAAAGGGTTTTCATTGCTTGTTGCAATATTTTTAAAAGCAGAATAGTGAGTCTTGTGCCAACAATCTCAGAGTCCAACAGAGAAGCATTCTTCATCATAGAACTTAATGGCGGCTGGCTCAGACACCTGTTTGGGGTTGTTTTCTTTATTTTTAGAACTGTTGGGTTCGATACCTCATTAATCTTCGTAACTTGGGTGATAATCCACTGCAACAACCTTGAATCATCAATCAACTTCTTGAGCAAACTCTTTAGTAGATTGATCCTCAGCACACGTGATATTTCTGTGCAAGACAACATTCTAAGCTTGAATTATATAGTGAAGAGCATTACATTAAATCCGATAATATTTTAAGGCAGAAGTAATTTACAACCGAAAGCTGTGCATGTTAACAATAAGAATGAAAACAATTTGAATGAATACAGTCAAATAGTAATTACATTTAGTTACTTGTTCTTTTATAAAAAATACATTTGGCACAAATAAATGTATTTTGTTCTTAAAAAGTGTTGTTAATTTCATACCGATTTAGTAGTGTGATATTAACGTTAGCACCCCTTATTTTAAACTTCGATATGTCTACGTGAGAATCAGTGGTGTACACACAACATTTCAGGACCCTCATTCAAAATTTGGCGAGGGACCCCTGATATTCCCCACCGGATTGAGGTAAACAGACCTTGTGGCAGTCAAAGGGCCTTTAGGCAGTGGGGGGGGGGAGGCTACTACATCTCAGTGCCTGAATCAGTGTCCATTATGCCTCTGCTGTGAAGATACACTCTCAAAAGCCCCCTAGTCTAGGCACCCTGCCCACCTCTGCGCTTTTCACCTGCTCTTTACCTGGTCAGGCATGTTTTTCTTTTTCTCTTAAATTATTGGTGTTTTTTAACAATATTAAAGTAGTGATTTTTTTTCTTTTTAGCATACTTGTTCCATAAACATTAATTGTACCTTTTTATTTTAAGCGTGCTTCATTTTTCAGTGTGTACCACATGCGCCACCAGAAAAATAGATGCCAGGAAAATATTGTTCGGTTGTCTTCTGCCTGTGCAACTATTTCTTTTTCCAAGGACTGAGGTAGGGTGCTGGGTGCACTGGCAGTTGTAGGTTGGAACTTGGACGCTCATCTTCCTTCATAAGTGGCGTTCCCTGAATGAAGTGTCCATGAAGCTGAGCTGGTTGCTTTCTCTGCCTTAAATCAACCTGATGCATATACCTTTTAGGGGGGCGAGTGGGTGCAGGATCACCCCGCACCTCTTGTTTCAGCCAAACGAGCAACCATATTAAAAAGAGCCCCATTACGCTGTCCTCCAGGCCGTCATTTGTGGTCACGTGACGTTGCCCTGTGAATTCTCCATGCTAATCAGAACAGAATACGGAAGCCGAGAGAACCTTTACAGTTACAATAAAAAAGGTACACTGGTAGCGGCTGCGCTCCTTCTCATCACCGACTGCATGTATATGCACTTTTCTGAAAGAACATCTTCTTTTCTCCTCTGACGACGGTAAAATTGTTAAATAACCCTTTGAGGAAAATATTAAAACCCAGGGGTCAAATTGAACCCAGCTTGAAAGCCAGGGAAAAATGCTTTCGTCTTGGTAAAGATACATATTGGCAAATTTAAATGCAAATTCTTCAGAGAGAGGCTGGTGCTCCGGCTGCCAAGTTCAGAGGAAACGCTTGAAAGGGGATTTTTGCTTTAATTTGGGACAAGCATTCTGAATAGATGCTATTCTGAGCTGCGGGGAAAGCGCGGAGGAATGCAGAAGTTGCCTTTGAAGTGGCCTGCAAGGAGGCAGCCAATCTGCAGATGCGGCTCGGAGAGGCGCGAGGCTGAGACGCCAGGATCACGGCTGGTCCTCAGCTGTCTGCCGGGTTCATCCTCATGACCAGGGGTCAGCTGGTGTTCCCGCCGCTCAGAGGGTGTTGCCGATGTCCGGGGAAACGCGCAGATCAGGCATAGGCCAAGAGAAAAAGTCCAAAGTCACAACAGTGTCAGGGTTAGGGAAAAGTTCTGCCCTGCATAGAGGAAGCTAGACAAGAACTGGGGCTGGGTTGTCATAAAACAATGTGTTCGTATACAGCATTTCATGCTCGATCCATCCTGCTTCTAAGGGCTATAACAAGTGCTACTAATACCTGATATAATGGTGCTCAGTTTGTCCGCCATTCAGTGTAGGCTGGTGGCACAATTTGTCTTCTGTGCATTATTGTACAGCTGTGTTTCTCTGGTTGTTTCTGCTAAGTTGAAGTTTTGAAGTTTTGCACCATCGCAAAACGGGCACCACTTAAATCATATACTCATTTTACAGCAAAGTCAATTAGGTTGTATTCTAAGCACAACAGTCACAAACATAGCAATGTGAGTCACAGACAAACATCAGAAAAGAAATGTTGACAACAATTAACACTCTCAAACCATATATTTTGCGAAAAGTGTGTCTGCAGTCTGATCCCAGATGTCCTAAAACTTTCAGTTCAGAAAATTTGCTATCTCGCCTGACTCCAAAATGTAGTTGTTTCCTACCATCACGTCACACTCTATGTACTATTAAATTTCATAATAACACTGTTATTGCAGTGCTTAGAGGCGGGAGTTATCCCTATGACGTGCTATCCTACAACACACATTATGTTTTGGAAAACCAAGCTCCATTTGGAGACCCTGCTATATAGTGACAACAGGCGTATCCTCAGGTGCAACCTTCTGCAGTGCCCATTAAAAGGCCAACTTACTGTCGCCCTATTGGTTCTCCATAAAGTGGGAGGGACACAACAGCTGTTGCTCCTTGTCTTACTTCCAACAAACACATGGGGACTTCAACTATGACGTGGAACTATATACCTGCCCTAGTATCGCTGACACGTCACTGAAACTACTTTCCTGTTCTGCTTAATATCGTCAGAGGGATGGGGTCAACCAGTGGATAAGGGAACAGAGGATAGACCTAAAGTGGTCTGCCCGGTTAACACAATTGGTTGAGTGGGTAATGTGGGTGGGACTTACACACAGGTTCGCCTGTTACAAAGTAAACAACTTAGACTCTAGACACCATTCTGGTGAGCGGCTGCGGAACTGCTGTGCGGTGTTGGCAACATTCTGCAAGGCAAGGATTCGTATATCCGTAACCTAGCATACATATTGCTTATTTTTCAGTGGACTCTGAAAACAAGTCTGCAGTTGGCATCTTTTCGTAGAACATAAAATGTGATGACATGGCTGGACGGTCAGGCCCATTCATTCTATATATAAGCGCCTGCATTCTCTAGGCACCCAGACACACCACTGATCAACCTTCAACATGCTAAAGAATCCAACAGCTAGTGTCCGGCCACCGAAAGCAAAGACTTGCACCCCTCATCAGGAATTCATGAATGTAACCCTAAAATAAGGAAGTGCCCCCACCCAACAGACTGAGTAGGTCATTTGACCATCCGCCACTCAAACAAGGCCACACTTGATGTCATTTCATACCTGTCGTGGGTTGCCAAGATTTAACAGTCCATAAGAGCACAGCAACAGCAGAAGCTTATGCAGAGGATGTCAGTCTGAACCCCCACTTCTCTGGGTCCACTCCAGATACGGGACCCACATCTTTCTGAATAAGGCATGGCATCCTGATCACGGAATATGAAAGCCCCTTTTTGAAGTAAATTGTCCTCACCTTGTTAGCAGCCTTCACCAATGCAAACCAATGCAACCTCCTAGAATGATGGGGGCTGGTGGCGCTGAAAGGGCCGCAAGATGCTTTCATGTCTTTCTGGCTTACCCACCACCAGTGATAGGGTATGGGACAATATACCTACCTTTGGGCACTTGTGATCTACGGAGGAGCCTAGAAACACCCATTTCTCCGCGCATGCTGATCAAGACTTCCAATGTACTACAATGCACAGCTTTGGGAGCACTGTAAAGGGTCCCAATAGTGGCACGACAATGCACACATCTGCAGGAGGTGATCAATCCGCCAAAGGTGTATCAGCCCTAGTTGGTCATGAGAAATGGTTTCAAATTCACAGCTTTCAAACTAATGAAGGAAAATCTGAGATCCTTGAACTTATAGCTAAAAAGATTTTTAGAAAAATGAAGCAATTTCTTGATTGAACAAAATTGTGATACTTGTCCTTTTTGCAAATAAACATTTCAATGCGAATTGGATAAAAGGGAAAAACGATCCATTAATCTATGCATCACAAAAACAGCCTTGAAAAGGGCATAAGTGTGAAACATGTGTCGGCTGTTTTCAAACTACAACTAGAGTGTTATTGAAATTTAAAATTGAAAATGAAATTTGGATTAGCACACCAACACAAAATCTCAAAACCCATCACTATGTTGCATGGGCAGCTTTTTTTTTCTTTTTTTTTATAAAAATTGTAAAATTGTTTCCCTATGCACTCGAGAATACTTTTGTTCAGCAGATGCAGGCTCCTATAACATGCCAATGGCAGTTGGAATCATTCTCTACGGTTTCATGACCTCATTACACCAATGTTGACAGCTCAACATATGCTCTGAACACCTTCCCCATAAGAATACCAGGATGGCCATATGTGAGTCAAGCGGCACAGCAGGAAACGGTAAGTGGAGGACGGAAATATTGAGTGGCGTGCAGCTCATATCCACTCCCATGTAGAAAATGAGATATGGAATATCAGAAAAGTTCAGGTATTTATGTATTTATGATCCACAACAGACAGGAAGATGAGTGAGACTTACTATTACATGTTTTCACCCCTTTACCTTTTCTGTTGCAAAGCACTCTGGTTATTACCTCATGCATACAGGAGATTGTTGGTGGGGACCTAGGATTGGTTCATTAGCCTACACCTATCACTGAGGCCCATTTGGCTTTAAAAGAGGGCTGAGAACCCTCTGAAGACTTTTCAAGGAGTAACTTGAAGGACTAATTTGGACCCTGGCTGGAAGGTATAGTCTGCCTTACAGCTTCCACCAGTGAAGGAAGGCCAGTATTTCCAAAGAGAGAAGCAAGATCCCACCCCTTAAAGTCTCCCAGGGAACAGAGGGAAATACTGAATACAGGAGGAACAATGCTCCTTTGATCACAAAGAAACGTACCATAGAAAAGAAATCAGATTGGATGGGAAGCAGTAATTTTCTTACAATAGGGTGAGTTTGAGGGACATTCTGACCAGATTGTGTAGGGGAGTAAATGGAACAGTCATTGGGGATACATAAGTAGACACTGTGCATAGTCAGGAATGAAACTCGGACACAAGTGCGCCATGATTTTGGTTAACAACTTTTACTGAAAATAAAACGGGTTGCGAAAATGCCTCTCTGACCCTGTTCTAAGAGGAATGTCCCTACCTTAACCAAAGACTAAGGATCTGTCTGTGTCAGAATGTCCAAAACAAAACTCTATTCTGTCCCTTACACTATAAACTAAATTCTAAGGTGTAGATGGTAATGCCTTTACTCTTGGGTGGTTTAGAAAAGTGTTCAAAAAGCAAGAATAAATAGCTCCAACACAAACATGCTTCAAGGACAAAAGATCCTTGATCCAGATGGTGGCTCCCTTCCCTTGGATTCTTCTTTCAACACCAACGTTTTTCTAGGATAAATATCCTTACTCCATTGGTTGGCTCCTTCCCCTGCATTCTTCTTTCAACACAAAAGTTCTTCAAGGATAAATATCCTTGCTCCAGATGGTGGCTTCCGTACCCTGGATTCTTCTTTACGTTCTAATATTTTCACAAGTAACAGTTCATTGTGCCTTTCCTAGCCAGTAACAACACTGACACACACATCTGTTTGGTTTTGTACTTTTATCTGTTTCAGGATTCCTGCTATAATCTCCTGCCAGGGTTTTGCCCCTTCTCTCCTTGGTAACACAACCCTTTTTCTAGTCTGATATTCCTTCTCAGGAACCTTTTACTCCTGGTTAACACAGTCCTTTTCCTAGTCGTTATATTTCTTTTCAGGACCTTTTTACTAGTGGCTAACACAATCCTTTTCCTAGTCCTGATATTTCTTCTCAGGACCTATTTAACATTTGCGCATTTCTTGTACCTGCCTGGTATACTCTCCTGCCAGGGATTCTTGTATTCACACACTTGTGATTTCCTGGTATAGACCAAATGCCCACTTTCTTTGTACCGGAAAATGAAGTGATCTTAGCACAAATTAGTCTCCTTATAGTTTCACTACTGAACTTTCAAGACACACAACGAAAGAAATTGTGTGATATTGACAAATGTTTGTAGAAATTGTTTGACAAGGGCAAGCATCTTGCTGTTGTATGTGTTCTGATGAAAGATTTAAAGTGCTGAAAAAAAGCAAACCGTTTATGTATGTCTGGCAAGCAGACATTATAAAAATAAATTAAGCAGATTAAAAAGAAATGGAGTTTAATTTGTGACTTAGTCTGTTGTCTTGGAAAATTAGATTGCTAACTCTGACATTTAGGGGCTTTGAGACCAGATGCAACCATTGCAGCATGATTCACAGAAACATTCACACTTACTAGAAATACTCATCAGAGGCAAATGAGTCACATTCACTCCCTCACAGGGAGTAGCAGTAGATTCACAACATTTGAAATAATACATTTTTTTATTATTTTATTTCTTTATTTGTATTGCGCCGAACTGCTCGCAAGCATCGTGGCACATACGTGGAGACATGGACAGACAGTTATGGACAGAACAATAACGGGACACTTCATAACACATCAGGATTAGGCCATCAAAGGACGTAGGGTCTTATCTAGGATTACTCAAAAAGCATGGTTTTGAGTTTTTTACAACAAGAATCTAGGTTAGATTCTAGTCTGAGACTTGTCGGTAGTTTGTTCCAGAAAGCTGCCGCACGTGTGTGGAATGCTCTTCCTAGACCTAGTTCTTTTATTAATTTAGGAGTTATCAGTCCCTTGGCTTCAGATCCTAATGTTCTGGTATGGTGTAGGGTGTTAGTTTGGTCTTGAGGTAGGCAGGGGCTTTTCCATAAAGGCATTTATGGGTTAGACACAAGTACTTGAATTGTACGCGGTCTTCCATTTTCAACCAATGTGGGTCTCGTCTGGCTTCGCTGATATGATCTCTCCTTGGTTTTTGTTTGATAACTCTTATCGCATGATTTTAAATCAGCTGGTACTTGTGTAAGCTTTGTTTGCTGGCACCAGCAAGGAGTGCGTTACCATAGTCCAAGCACGATAAAATGGTGGCTCTGGCTATAGTGGCATGATTTTTTTCACTGAGAAGGGGCCTAATTGCTTTGAGGAGTCTGATCTAGTAGTTGTAGTTTTTGCTGACATATATGGCTTGAGCATCTGCGTTGAGTGTAGCTTCCAGGGTCATGCCAAGTGTTTTGACTTTACCAACTACATCAATGCAGGATTCCTTGATTTGGAATGCCTTGTAGTCAGATGTCAGTTTAGCGCGAGCCTGGGTGGATCCAAATACCATTAACTCGGTCTTGTTGCTGTTAAGGCACATCCAATTATTGTTATACATAGTCATTTCGTCCAACTAAATGGTATTCATTATGAGAATGGTGCAAAGATTAAAGACAGAATGGGGCTTGGTTACTTTCAAGCACATGTATGCTTTCTCTTCTGGCGCACAACTGTAAAAGACATTCAAAATGACTGCTGAATAGTAAAATTTGTATTCTTGTTAAAGGTAGTAATGAAGTAAAAATATGCTCAACTTTGTTCACTAACATCACTATTTCATACATACTCCTGTTTCTTAGAAATATCCCAAAACAGAGCTCTCAATTATGCTCTATAAGTCCCTGTTTTTGTACTGTAGGCCATATTGTATTCCCGTTCCTGGTATACATGTAAAACGACATGTACAATAATGCAATATGACATGAACAGGGTATTGCTTCCCTTCTGACATGGCACAACTTGAGATCTCTGCAAAGTACCCAGTGTATGGCTGTACTTCTTTAGGCGTACACACAACCTAGAAAACCTGCTTGGAGGAATAGTTTTGACACATTCAAGTATCTTAATTCTCTGCAGAATATGCCTGTACTTGCATGTCAAAGGATGTATCTAAGATTATGCAGTCAAAGGCACGGACATTAATCCAATAAAAACAAAATGAATGCGCTGTGGCCGATTAAACAATGCTCTCGGTAGAAAGTTGATATAAATGGAGCATCACTAGAGGAAGTCAGATTTCCCGACCACCTGGGATTTCGAATACATTTTGATAAGGGAAATAAAAAGAAAAATTTAACACCATTCTACTAAGACAAAATATCACAGAGCAGAGGTTTTCAAATTCCATAGCTAGAGATGTGTACAATACAAACAATTTTTCTGTCTCTTATGGCGCCAAACTATGCAGATATTTTAATGTTGGAAAACCATCTATTATGAGAAACAACTTTTTAAAGAAACTTTTGACAATCCCTCAGAGCAGCGCCAATGCTTTCGTACATATGAAGCAGGGGTTACACAGCCTCGGCCATCGTTTAGCCCTTAAACCTTTGCTTCATTGGGTTCGACTTTGCACTAACGCCTGCTTTTTAATCTGTAATGAGCCTGTAACCGAGATTATGAATCACCTTGGAGGGTCTTCACTGGCATAGTTTGGACAAATCCGTGGGTTTGTTAAAATATTGTATGTAAAAGATGAATGGCGGACCACTCTTGCTATCGATCCTAATTGTTAGCAACAAATGAAGAGGTTATTCTGAATGGAGGCTAAAAAAACGTTTAACTAAGTGTGTTGCTTTCTCCAAAATTGAGGCAATCTTGCTTTTTAGAGACAAGTTTGAATTTTAACATTATCTTTCATTCATGAAGAGGCCGTTAGCAATGTCCTTGTACATTGGAATTAGATTGGGGATTCCCCGACTTGCATTGATACAAACACGATGGCTTCATCATCTTTCAGATCTTTGATTATATTGAACTCACTCACCTGAAACATTTCAGCATTTTATGTTTGTATGCCCTACTTATTTTGATATTCATTGATTAAACGTGACATCTTGTTTAAATAACCATGGATTTATACGGCTGAATGAGTTATACTTGGACTCGGAGCGCTGTTCTAAAAAGAAGCATGTTTAGATCACTTTGATTGACCTGCTGTATTAATACCTTGACACATTTTTAATGATCTTTAAAATATATTGTTTTTATGTTCATTTTAATCATGTGATATTTGAATTTCTACTACTACAAGTATTTATGTTTTGTAAGCTGGTATGATGCTTTTGATGACTAAATGCTAATAGTGATTGATTAATTGATTGATTGAATAGCACATTTATTATTCAGCATTTCTATGTTTGTTTTAACAGCAGGGTATTTCTGCAGAGTCCCCCATTGCTTTCCTTTATAGCAGGGGGCTCAGTGTGGGGGAAGTGCTCTTACGATGGACGTGCAGCTCCTGTGCACACTTATAAATGTTAGAAGGAGCATATAACAAACTGTTGTGTGCAGGATTTTCTTCCCAACACAATTTGTGTTACTCTTGTTCCAAGGATCCAGTACATACATAGAAGGCACTGATATAGGTTAATTTCTCTTTGGGTAATGGAGTAAACTGAACTGTGGAGAAAGCCCTTGTGATGATAATGGTGATCTGGTAGTGTGTTACCCTCCTATGTTGTCTTCTGTTCCCTGTAAAATTGTATCAGACTATGATGAATTCGACAATCTGCACAGTGGGTTGCAGTCGCCTGGACTTTTTTTGATATGTTAAATTAAATTGAATGATGGTAAATGTGTGGGGCTAATCCACACACATTTTCCTAATCTCACTGCATGACATACACATAGACCTGTGTACTCTTGGTGGACACAGCCTACAGGCACCATCCACCCTGTCATATTTAGTTGGAATATGACAGCCAAGAGTACATCAAGGCACCTCAGAGGGGCAGGCCAAAACCTTCCTTCTGCCATGGCCAGCCTAATTAACTAATGGATCTGCCCTGTTCCTTTGTTAGCTCTGCTGGTAGCAGCTTCGCATACTAATCAGAGGTAATTCAAACAGGCCCACGGGAGACCTTATCGCAGGAATAGCAAAAGACATGAAAACCCCAACAACCTTTGATGTTCACTGTGTCAAACTGAAGCCAGCTCCTGCCTTTCAGCATCAAGGGCAGGGACCTGACATGTCTGGGACTATGTATTTACAGTAGTCATCCCCACAGGGGGACCCCACTCAGAAGGTACGAGCATGTGGTTTGGTGGCAACTGACAGCCTGGTCTTGCTGCAAGTTCAAGGGAGACCTGCCGCTTTAACCAGGAAGCACAGAGAGCTCCATTAACTAGAGAGTCCTTTGATCCACAACAGACAGGAAGATGAGTGGGACGTAGTATTACATGTTTTCACCCCTTTACCTTTTCTGTTGCAAATCACTCTGGCTATTACCTCATGCATACAGGAGATTGTTGGTGGGGACCCAGGATTGGTTCATTAGCCTACACCTATCACTGAGGCCCATTTGGCTTTAAAAGAGGGCTGAGAACCTCTTTTGGGCAGATCATCTGAAGACTTTTCAAGGAGTAACTTGAAGAACTCATTTGGATCCTGGCTGGAAGGTATAGTCTGCCTTACAGCTTCCACCAGTGAAGGAAGGCCAGTATTTCCAAAGAGAGGAGCAAGATCCCACCCCTTAAACTCTCCCAGGGAACAGAGGAAAATACTGAATCCAGAAGACCCTCCAGCAGCTCCAGAACCGGTACTACCCAGCACACAGTGTGCCCTGCTAGGCTGTGCAAGCAAGCTTCTTAGGTGGGAAGAGCCAGAGATCCTCTGAACCAAAACCAGGATGAGGGCGGTGCCGGCAACACTCGCCTCTTTGGGCCATCCTCTTTAAAGGACAACACAAGCCAAGTGAAGGAGCTATGAGGAGACTAGAAGCTAGAAAAGGACATTTTCGAGTCAGTCGAGACCCTCGAGCTGCAACCGACTGAACCGCTGACTGTTGTCACACCGCAGTCGCTAAAGCTGTCCGATACACCTCGACCAGTGCTTGAGACCTGCCAACTAACACTGACACAATGATTCCTGATCCTGAGCCGTCATGTAGGCCAACCGGCAGCCGTCCATTCAGCCTTGCTCGGTGAACTACTGCCGCCTGACACGCAGCTATCTCCTGTCTTGAACTCTGTCACAGGAGCTGCAAAGCTTCCTGAAACCGACACAACCCTGTCGAGCACCAAGAACTTCTACAAGGACAAGGTACATTGTGGTTCTGTCCCCCTGGCCCTTCTCCGAAGGCTCCTAGTGACATGTTATGACCCATTGCTCTCCTTGTGCTGTAGCCAAGTATCCTTGAACTATTGCGATTAATTACTTTGCCGGCTAGACTCAATATCTAGAGTGCATCTCTTTTTCTCTTTTCCTTCTTGAAACTGTCTGTCCTCTGCATTCCTTTACAGGGTGGGTTGCATTTTGTAGTGTGCTAGAACTGTCTGTTGAATTAATAAGGTAGATATTTTTATACAACCTTGACTGGACAGTTTCTTTTATCATGGGTAATTGTCTTTTTGCTGTGTTGCAACTAACTAATGATCCAAAACCTTGCAGCGATAAGTCTGCCATTCAGTCCATGCTACCAAATGTGGACAAGGATGTTTATAATTTGCTTTTGTTTCCAATTTGTTCGGATCCCTTCTGATGTACTAGAGGTGTGGGGCTGATTGATGGTTTAGAAATCAATATTCATCCCTCGGCCAATGGTGCCCTAGAAGTTGATTCATCACATAAACACTTTCAGGTGTGTTCACTTATCATCACGGTGTCAGCAGTATTATTTTAACTCATGAACAGAAGCAGCTTCCGCGTCCATGCTCATCCCCTCCCTTGCATGGAACCCCAAAGAATGGGCCTAGTGAAAAAGGAAAGTCCTTACCCCTCAGGCCACAGCCTGTCTATGTCACTGCCCTTAATGACACTGGTACAGAATAGAGATGACTCGCTAGGGAGACCAAGTAAAAGTTTGTCCACACGGCATACGCTGAAGACTATATGAGTATTTATTTAACAAGGATAATGTTCAGTAAATTATGTTCAACTACAAGGCAAGTAACACTGAAGATATACACATTAAAATAGTAATGTGTCCAAAGTGAACACCACCTACACGTTAAATGGAAAAAGTTACCCAACAGTATCACACAATTTTACACCGTTACAATGTAAAAGGGGAGGAAAATACGGTTATAACATATTGCAAGCATTATAAATGAAAAGGCACACCAGCTAAATTACCAATGCTGAAAGGGTCAGCTCAAGGCCCTGAGTAATTCTCCTATAACAGTTACAGATATAATAGGACAGAGTAAATAGGTGCATGTGGGTATTGTGATAGGCAGTGTTAAGTAGGTACTTACAGGTACCCAAAGGAAAGGAGAAGCAAGCGCCAAGCCGAGAAGCCAGAGGGACCCCACACCAGATTCCTGTGTCTAGCATCCACCACCAAAGAGGAGGGCAATGGTGGCTTCAGATTAGGACTTTGCACCATATATAGGTTTACGTGGCCTAAAGGGGAAATGGACAAAAAGGGCTTCAGAGCCAGTGGGGTAGCTCAACCTGGAGGATACGAGCAGCAGAAGGGGCAAGAAGGAGAAGTCCCTGGGTGATGTTGCACAGTGCAGAGCAAGTGCAGCACCTCAGTGTGCAGGTCCCAGATGTTTTATATATGTAGGTCCTATATGAGACAGGAATGTGCCAAATAATTAACAGGATGAAGAACTTGTTTTCCACTCTTGTTCAAGTGAAGCAACACCTTGTTGCAAGACCCAGAGCTGTGTCTTTAGGGAGGTTGCTTGGTCAATGACGGTGCCAGAAGCAGTTCCACCATCCTTCAGGTTTCGCTCAGTGCTTCTGGTTCCAGTTCCATTGGTCGACTAAAGAATTATCCCTCTTCACCTATCATGGAACAAGCACCATTAAAACTCTGAGAACTTTAACCAATCCTGAATAATCAGCTCAGAACATGTGTGGCATCAGTAAAGGAGAGGATATAGATCAGGGTATCTGATACCCTAAACCAGTCCTCACCAGTATGATGCACGCAGCTGAACTTTCTGGGTTCTGGACAGAGCCTGTGAAGAGTCAGAACCAACTAAACACCTTGCAAACAAAAATCCTAGCCCATCAACAGGCTCTTAATTACCAAATAACCAACCTTCACAGCAACCTGCCCCAAGTCACGACTGCTGATAATTCTCCGCCCCTTTGACTTTAAGGACATGCGTGAACTTGAGGTTATCGCTCTCCTCAATACTATTAAACCATCCAATTGCAAGGGAGATGTTTGCCCTGCTCAGTTCATTAAGGACTGCACCCCTACCCTTGCCCCTTTCCTCACTGCCTTTATCAACTCATCCTTCCAGTCTGACCATGTCCCGACTGGCTTTAAGGAAGCCTGGGTACGCCCTCCCCTCAAAAATCCTCCCTCGACCCAACAGTCCCAGGGAATTACAGACCCATCATCACCGTTCTTTTTTTACTAAAAATCCTGGACAAAGCAGCTTACCTGCAAGTCCAGAAATTCCTTGAAGACAACCGTCTCCTTGGCCTTCGTCAGTCGGGCTTTCGTCCACGAACAGCACAGAAACGGCTCTATTAGACTTGAAAAATGCAATGGACAATCTCAGAGATGCAGGGAAACCTGTGCTCCTTCTGCTTCTTGATTTATCTGCCGCATTTGGCTTGGTGGACCACAAGACATTACGCCACCACTTCTCTACTGTGGCTAACTTCTCCCCCAAGGCTTGTGCTTGGATGACCTAGTTTTTACAGGAAGGTGCTATGAAAGTCTTCTCTGACTCAGCCTCCGCCACTCCAAGTCACCTCAAATGCGGAGTCCCACAGGGTTCATGCATTGCGCCCACCTTATATAACCTATTCACTAGGTCTCTGTTTAACCTTCTAGATGCAGTGGGCATCTCATACACCAATTATGCAGATGATACCCAGGTGCTTATCCCCCTCTCAGGGGGCTACAAGGCTCACTTGAACGCCCTCAACTCCATCTACTCAACCATCCAATCATGGATTGCAGAAAACTGGCTATGACCCAACACTGAGAAAACTGTACTTCTATTCAATGGATATCCAGTCACCATGGTTAAACTTGACAATCACTACAAATCCTTCACTATTGATAATATACCTATCGCGGTGTCTCAAACTGTCAAGACTCTTGGTATCTATCTTGATTCTAACCTTACCAGGAACAGACAGGTGAATGCCATTGCCTCATCCTCTGCGTACCACTCCAAATTTCTTAATGGAGTCAGACCCTTCCTATCTCAAAAAAACTGCCTCACCATTGCAAGGGCTATAATTGGTTCAAGATTGGATGACGAAATGCCCTCTTTAAACGGACCTCTGGCAAGAACATTGCAAAACTGCAAATGGTACAAAACAATGCCCTTATGGCCGCCACCGGGATTTCTAAAAAGGACCACATCTCTGATTTTCGGAGGCAGGTCCATTGGCTCCCAGTTAAGGAGAGCATTGTCTTTAAAACCCTTGCCTTTACACATAAATGCACCCATGACCTGGCACCCCCCCTACTTGGTTCAAAGAATAGCGAAGCCTACCTTATCTAGGTCTACTAGGGAGGCCTACGCTAATAGGATTTCCGTGCCCAAGACCCGTAGAATTCGTGCAGCAGGCACCAGTTATCCCAACCATGGCTGCCTATTACTGGAATGCCCTTCCATCTCACATTCGGAATATTGACTCGCACATAGCGTACCGCAAATCAATCAAAACCCAGTGATTTGTCTGACATATGAGCCTTTTTTAGCCACCTACCTTAATGTGCCTTTGGCCATTTGGTGACATACTGTTTTGAATTTACCTGATATTGCTCTGCTTATTAATGTTGTAACCATCTACTGTAATGTGTAACTAAGAAAACTATTGTGGGGCACCTGCCAATGTAACCCTGAACCAAGCCTATTGACAATCTCCTGTAACAGCGCCTCGATTCCCTTGGGCTGCAGCGCGCTCTACAAATACAAATAAATATATGGCCACTCCTGAACGTGTGGAAGACAAAGGCTGTGGCTCACAGATATATGGCTTTAGCAGCAAGGTAACCAAGAATGTACCCGCTTTATAAGACAAAATACACCTTTGTAGTAAGAATAAAGGAGCGCACTGGTAAAATAAAATACCAGCCTGTCAGGAACAAACTGTAAAAATAGTTAGAAATACATTTTAGAGAAAAAATAAATGAGGGACCGAAGCCCCTGTATTGGCAGACTTAGGGACTGACTATTCGTACAATAGTCGCATGAAAGACAGATTGACCAATCACAGTCTGCCTTCCCCGGACGTAATTGTACTTTCATCGCCTGCACCTGTGGCATAAAATAGAAGTGGGACTAGGTTCCTTTTTAAATGACAGCTGCCATTTTGGAACATGTTTTGTATGGCCGCCGTCATCCGACAAGTCTCTTTTCCAGATTCAAGGGCAGCTATTTTTTGCATTTTTCTTTTCTCTGATGGGAGATAGAATCACGCTGAGCTGATTGTCCTTCGGACCAGAAAAAAAGGGAAACCATCCACCTCTCAGTAAATCATGTGGTGCGAATAGCTTTCACCCCCCTGGTGGGAGGCTGACATGCCTGGTAACGGCCCACAGCCCTCGCCGAGGCTCTCACTTCGCTCCACCCTTCCTTGGCGAGGGCTGGCGGGCCATTATTATGCCAGTCAAGTGGCACAGCGAGTACAGCGCTTGCTTTGACATCTGTGCAGAGCCTGCTAAAGCAGGTTCGAATCCCAGTGGGGCCAAACTCAGCCTTTCATCCTTCCGAGGTCGATAAATGAGCACCTCACACCGTGGGTAATAATAAGCAGCTCTCAGATACCTGAGGGTTTGTATCGCTATATAAATGCCAAATTATGATTATTACCAGCCATATTAGCCCCCCGCTACAGGGGTGGAAGCTATAATAATTGCTCTAAATAGGGAGTTGCAGCAGAATGTTTAGTGGAAAAAGTCACTTGCCAAAAAGGTCAGGAAAACTCAGCATAGCTAGAAAATATGCTGTGCATCTCAAAGGAATGATCCAGCAAAAATCAAATATTTCCTAAAAATAACTCATCCAACATTCCCTGAACTGTCACTTACTCTAGTACACCAACATTCTAACAACATGCATGACAAGCAGGATCAATCTCACAGAAATTGTCTGTGCAAATCATCCATTGCAAGACACAACCCCGCTCTAAGGGAACTATTTCTTTCAGATGTATATGTATATATATATATATGTCCTAAGTGCAATCAAACTAGTTAGTGACTTTAACAAGGCCTATAGAAAACTATACTGCACTAATAAAAACAGTCATTAACTAGACCAATATCCTTTTGCTCAACTTCTTGGCTACCAAATCAAAAGACTTCTGCATGTCCAAACAGTTTAGGGGCAAAGGCAGGACCACTTTAAATTGCAGTGCCTTGTCTTGAAATACCTACAGGGAACAACACTCAAATACATTGAAACCCTAGTTTCAGCAGTGCCATCACACGTGAATTATACACCCTGCAGAGCATCTGCTGATCAATGTCCTGAAAGTTAGCGACATAAGGGCTCTATGTGATATCACTGCATGTTAAAAACCGAACACAAAAAAGACTGATTTATTTCAGCCGTTTTTGTTTCGGCTTTTAAATGCGGCAATAGCACTTTCTGCATCAACCACCCACCCCCCGCCCTTGTCAAGCTGAACCCCACCCCGGCCCCACCCTGTCCCGCAGGTCGTTTACTGAATCGGGGGGGGGGGGCTTATCACTACTCCAAACCCTATTTTAACGAACCTATGCCCCCTTCCCATCACAACACACACTCACTACATACACGCACACTCACCCACACACACAAACACAGACATACACCTACCTTCCACTCTCTCAACAGCTCTTCTGGGTCCTTCTCAGCCCCTTTGCGCACTCGTGTGTGGCAGGGGTTTGACAAGTATGACAGTTCGGTTTAGAAAGACCGCTCTGTGCGGTCACGAAGCAGTCTTTCTAAATCAATAATTTTTCTCTTCGACCCCTTTAAAAAGGTCAATTCACTTAGGACCACATAAGGCACTGATACAGAACTCTATTTCTACCCCACACTATTGAACATACTTTCACTCAAAGTCGCCAAGCCCCATCCATGCTCCAATTTAGGACATTTCTGAAAGTCTAGGCTGTTGAACTGTGTCTGTCTTGCTTCCTGCAGCGTTGCATGTCACTCTTCAATGATGCGGCACAGACACCCTCACAAAGACATTTAGCTATCTTCTGCTTCCCATGTAACCTGGCAGAACCACTAACAGGCTCTTGCCATTCCTAATGCTTTGTTAAAATATAAATAACTTTCCTAATCCAGCTGATGTGTCTAGAAGAAAATAATTGTGTGGTGTTGCTTGTAAATAATACTGAGTAACTGCCATGCAAACATTTTCAAATGATTCTTGTGCATGGTTTTAACACATAATGCCTTCCACATTGACATCTTGGCCTTGTGGAAGTCTTAGAAAACAACGGTATTCTCACATCATTAGAAGATTTCACTGAGAAAAGGTGCAGTTTGTCACTATATGCAAAAGGACAGACATCTAGCCTGCTGCCTATCCCCGCTGTTTGTTGCACATCCGCATTCGCCTTTCACACAGTCTATTGAACACAACCAGAACAGGGAGCTCAGATGCTCTCACTATGGAGAGGTAAATATTACTATCATGCGATACCCTACTCCCAGCCAATGCACCACACTTTTTCACAGGTGTCAGGCTGTCAATTTAACATACTCAATGTAGGCCATGTTAACCTGTTCACAGCTCATGCTATCTAAAAATGTTCAAACATTTACGCAGTCTGTTCTTGACTAGAACACACTCAGCCCCCAGATTTGGCAATCCCAGAAGTAATATTTTGGAGTTTTACCTGGGGTATTCGTTAAAAGTAGACGTGCAAATAAGACACCAAAACCTTCAAACACTCCTCCGACATCTGCCGACTCCTCAAAGAACTTGGTCTGGATGTCCTCAGTCTGACTGTCACAAGTTTTGACACTCTCTTCCCCAATGATTACAAGATCCTTTCCAGACCCAGAACCAACCATCCAGGAGGTGAAGTAGCTCTGATCTTTCTGGAGTGGATCTCTGTTTCTGTCATTCCTATGCAGGCCTACTCCTTCTTTGAATGCCTGGCCTACAAGCTCTCTATCTCTCCTGCCTCTCTCTTACTGCGGCCACCATTTACAGTTCACCTGGCCAGGTTGCCCTCTTCCTCTCTGAGTGGGCTGACCTCTCCTCCTCTCTGCTTGTCTCTACCTCTCAACTTCTCCTCCCTGGAGACCTGAACATTGATCTGGATGCTTCTAACCCCTCCTCTGGGCTCTTTCGCAATCTCTGCAACTATCTCTCTCTATTCTACCCTCTGGCCTGACACACTCTGCCGGGCACACCCTGGATGTTCTCATCTCATCTTACATCCCCTCTCAAACCCTCCCACCACTCCTCTATCTTGGACTTATCACTTTCTTCTCTCTTTCCACCTGACGCTCTCTGTCCCTCAGGTGAAGCTGACCCAAGGTGTAGATTGGCAATGTCCCCAAGATCAAAGCACACATAGGAAACAAGAAACCCCTTAACTTTAAGCCCACAAAAAGGGGTAACTATGAGTCAACAAAAATAAAAGTCTTTAATGCCATAAGGGAAGAGCTGAGAGTAATAAGGTTCATGACCCTCCAGAATAGGTATGTCCTCGATCTGATAACAGCTATGGAGGGGGGCGTGTGCATAGATATCGTGCCTTCTTGCTGCACATACATACCCACCCACCATGGGGAAAATGGGACTCTCACAGAGGCAATAACCATTTTGACAAAACTCCAGACAAAAATGGTGGAAGCAGTGCATCTGGCCCATGAAGCTTGTGTCAGTGGAGGCTTTCACTGCTACTTTATCAGCTCCTCCTACGCCTGCGACTGACTCACACTCTGACACAGCCCTCTCTAACCCGTATCTCTCTGTCACTACAACTCTTGATGTCCTTGCTCCTGCCATGAGGATCCGTTTGAAGCCCACCTCCAAGTTCAACTCTTGGTATAATTCTGATCTTGCCACCCTCAAAAGCAAGTGCCGGGTGGCTGAGAGGAAGTGGAGGGCATCAGGCAGATCCTCTGACAAACTGGCCTGTCGCCTGCTTTATAACGCAATACAGACTCTCTGTCCTTTTCAAGAAGAAACCCTCCATTCGAGCCCACATCTGCAGTCTCTAACAACATGGCCGAACTCTTCAAAATCTGCAAGGAGCTGGCCAATCCTGCTGCAGTCTCCAACCCTCCTTTTCCCTCCCAGCCCCTCTCCACGGCATTGGGTCTCACTTCACCACTAAAATTCAGGACATCCTTTCCTCGCTCTCTTCTTCCTGTCCCTCTTTCTTTCTCAGCCCCTCTACGGCCACCTCTCCCTCTCCCCGTTCTCCTCTTTCCCTGTTTTCACTCCTGATGATGTTTCTAGACAAGTCCGATCTGTGAAAGTATCGTCCATTCAGGTGCTCTCCTGCTCCTCCAGAACTGTTAGGGACCACATCGACACCCTCGCTCCAGCCTTGGCCAATTTCTGCAATCACTCTTCTCCCCCCTAACACACTCCCTTGTGCACCCTCTCCTGAAGAAGCCTTCTGCCGATCCTTCCTCTCTGGCAAACTGCCACCCGATCTCCATCACTCCTTTCCTGGGTAAACTCTTGGAAAAGCTGGCCAACTCCCAGCGTACTCTCCATACCGAATCTATTGGTTGTCTCCATGACCATCAGTCTGGCTTTAGAGCAGTCAGAAGCATGGAGACTGCTCTCCTGAACAACCGTGAAGACCTGAAATCTTGACTCTGTCCTCATCCTCCTTGATCTTTCCATCGGCTTTTTGACACGGCCAGCCATGCCATCCTGATCAATCATCTCTGTGACAACCTGGGTATCACGGATCCGACACCAGCCTGGTTGGCCTCCTTCCTCTCTCATTGACCCTCCCAGGTCCAACTGAGGTCCATTCTCTCAACTACCTCTCTCTCCACATGTGGTGTTCCCCAGGGCTCTAACCTCTCACCCTGGATCTTCAACCTTTATGTGGCATCTGTGGTTCATCTCTTCTCTACCTTCTCTCCTTTCAGTGATATGCAGATGACACTCAGCTCTCCCTCAGCCTCCTCTCCTCTCTCGCTCATTCCTGATTGTCTATCCACAATTCAGGAATGGTGTGCCTTTAATGATCTCTGCCTGAATTCTAGTAAGACTGAGACCCTTCTCATTGGGACCCTTTTCACTCTGCCTGCCCTACTTGGGCTTTCTTCCAGCACCATCCTGCGATGCAAAATAAATTCTTGGTGCCATCTTCAACTACACCTCTCCTTGTCTCCTCACATAATAGACATCTCTAAGAAGTCCCACTTCCAGCTGCACCAACTCAGAGGTATTCTTCCTTTTCTCACTTTCCCCCAGAAGTTCATTGTCTCCAGAGACCTGGCTGTCTCTAGGCTGGACTACTGCAACAGCCTCTTTCTAAATCGGCCTGCCTCTAGTCTTCACCCTCTGCAACTAATCCAGAACAGGACTGCAAGATTGCAGGACTGCAAGATTCGCACCCTGAAACACTTGTGTATGGGCGCGTTATAAATGCCATATCATATCAAGATGTGTCATTGGCCTCAAGCCCAAGGATGGTATTTCTCAAGCCTTGAAATCTCTCCACTGGCTCCCAGTGGCTGCAAGGATCAAGTTCAAGGCCATCTGCATTCTCCACAAGGCTTTCTGGGGCCAGGGACCAGACTACATCCAACTCTCTCTTCCTAAGCACTTACCTTCTTGAGAACTCTGTTCAACCACCTCCAACTCTCTGAGGGTCATATGCTTCTTCGGCCAGAGAGGGGGGTAGATTTCTCTCCTAGGCTTGTGCCTCCCTCTGGGACACCCCCCCTGCCTCTCTCAAACTTGAGCAGGACCACCTCAGGTTCCGGAAGCAACTTTCTCTCTCTATCTCCCCATTGTTATTCTTGTCTGCCACACTAACTGATTACCTGGTCTACCTCTGAACCTTAAGGGGACCAGGCTCCTTCACAACCAGTAGCCCCATGAAATGCCTCTGTGCCTAGGGCTCTAACCTCTCACCCTGGCCCAGCGCACTAGTAACTGTATATGCAACCCTACAGACCCCTGCCTCATGGCACCTACTTGAACCGGCCACCCCGGTGGCACTTACTTGAGCTTTGCTTATTGTAGCCCCCGGCACTTCTCCTCTCTCTTGAACTTGCACTATTTGAATGAGAAAGGCCAGTTAGATTGTTTGTTTTGTTCCTCTTTGTCTTCCCCAACCTTGCCTTGTCGTGCCTGGAAACACTTGTGTACAGGCGCATTATAAATGACGTATCATATAATTACATATCATTGGAATGACAATATACCCAGTGCTTGTTGTAATTGTGAGGGTCCTGGGGATATATACATTTTGACCCTGGAGAAGCAATAGGGCTCTCCATTGATTGGGTACAAGGAAAGTCATCTGTTTGTGTATACTCATGCACATGAGTATACAAATGTATCATTATGTTCATTCCTACTGCTTTTTTAGTAGTCATTTTACATTAGCTTATTGCAATTCTTAGAACACATAAACCTTATCTTACTGGTACCACTATGGCCACTAGTCTTTTAAATGCCTTGGCCAACCAGCAGGGTATCCATGAGAACAGGTAGGTAAACTAGTCATCTTCTTTAATGTCATCCACCTCTTCCACCATTTTTGTCTGGAGTTCTGTCAAAATGGTTATCGCAAGCTGTGAGAGTCCCATTTTCCCCATCGTGGGTGTGTGTGTGTATGTGCAGCAAGAAGGCTCAATTTCTTTGCACATGCCCCCTACATAGCTGTTATCAGATCAAGAACATACCTATTCTAGAGGGCCATGAGCCTTATTGCTCTCAGCTCTTCCCTTATGACATTATAGCCTTTTACTTTTGAGTTTATTGTCTACAACAGCTCCCATAGGGTTATATGCAACCATTTAGTGTTAGTATTGGCTTGCAACCTGGGAGTAAAAAGGAGATAAAGAACATTTCTGTTCTACTAAACAATTTACGCTCATCTGGTATTTCATCATACACATTTGTCATTTTTGTCGGCTTGGGGGTAATGGGACTTGTTTCTTATGTGTGCTTTCATCTTGGGGAAATTGCCAATCTGCACCTTACTGAGGGGTACTACTAAAGCATGCACTTATTTTCACCAAGGAGCACAGGCCTCCCCAGTTTGTGAGAGCTGCATGTAGGCTTTTATACCACAGGCCCAGTAGTGGTCCATTAATACAGATGTACCGATTTTCACTCAAGCACAAAAAAATGCGTTTGTACCCCTTATTTTCCCCTACTTTTATTGTGCCCATGTAGAGGAGGTCCCAGACATGGCCTGCACCCCTGCCCCTCATTTCGATGTACCAGGAGAGTACTCACCAAGGTATGTGACGTATGAGGAGCAGTTGAACCAACAAAGAGCTGCACTGGGACTCTGCCCAGTGTACATCAGAAGATACATACCTGTTGAAGCGCCCATAACCAGACAGCCCTGGGCAGCACGGTACCCTATTAGACAGCCGTACCAGCTGCTGAGATAAAATGAAGAGTACCTACAGACGGTCCATGAGGAGACCCAAAAAGCCTTAATGGAAGGCCATTAGAAATGATACAAGGGCCTGGACAGACTCGTGAATTAACAAAAACGGCTATCGAAGATAGCACGCCAGTGCGAGTAGCTATGAAAATAGATGTAATGGACACAGGGAAGAGATGATGTTAAAATGTAAGGATACGTTGCTACAAGATAAGATGGAAGTAACCAATCAGTTAAACGTGTGTAAATAGGCTTGGAACGCAAGAAGCTAAGAAACCATTACTGCTTGCAATGCTTAGTAGAATATTAGAGCGGCAAGCGCCAACCACATATCTACCTCAATAAGGCACATTATACAAGTGCGATTCCATTTTGTAAAGCAGAAATGTGCCCAGGCTGCCAGAGGCCTAACAGGTCAAGTTTCATAACCCAGCCAGAGTCAAGAGAAGGAGCGGAATCGAAACCCAACAAAGAGCAGCTCATGCCTAGGAAATCGAGGTCATCCAGAGAAAGGGAGGAGAGCGCCAGATAACAAGACTCAAGCTTCAGAGCATACCAGCCTGCCCCATGAAGGTCAAGATAAGGGGGGCCCATGCAGGTGGCGAGACCGAAACAGAATTAAATAAACTAAAAGCTGGAAACTGAAGCAGATTCATGGTGAACTAACACGTGATCAGCCAGGCGCGAAGATGTACCACCGCCTGATGTCACCCAGAACCTGAGGATGCCATAACTTTTCCTGATAAGAGGCTACAGTTTCGAGGCCATACCCAGCCAACTAATTGACACATAGCCCAAGATACGGATTGATGTAAGGGAGGCAGGGTGAATCTTGGGACACCAGGCACCTGGGTGCCCATTCTGCATGCTGCTAATTAAAAGTGGAGATTTATATTTAGGGGTGTAACCTGCCTAATCACAATGGACCAAGTTATCTAGGGTCCTATATATCGTAGAACCAATGAGACGTTGTACTTGTAGTGGCGTCTGTCATGTGTGATGTAGAGGGAGGGGTGTAGATGCCCACCCGATAAGAGTTATCCAATCCGCATACTCCATTATCATATACAGATATAGCACCTGTATTTAAGTTACCTTTCCTAACCAATTATATTGCATGACGAGGATTTTTAGAATTAGACATCAATGATGACGAGTTTTGTGTATAAAAATTGCTGTTCAACTGAAGTTGGAGGAAGTCAGAGCGAGACAGGTGGTCGCAACGATGCTGACTCCCAACTGCTTCCCTGTTTGATGTACTTGTCATTAAACGGACCTCCCTTTGCCTAACTACTGAGTCCTCAATATTGAGCCGTGTTGGAGTAAGTGAATCCTGCACCCCCATCCCTCACATGGTGCAGCTATCTTGTCTTACAAGTACTAGAGGGTGAGCACTGACCTATGGGCCCATTGGTGGACATCTCGCTCTCCTGTACACTTGGTAGCAGAGGATGGTTTCAGCCAGTGATTATGGATTATTGATTAATATAGTTATAAAACACCTATATACCGACGGCACAGAGTAACTCTAGGCCTTCAGCAATATCACGAGTCCTTTTGCGATTCCGGCTGAGTAGGCTGAGAAGCTTCCTGTGGACAATGATAGTGTAAGTCCATAAAAATCTGCAGTGGGTCTGAAGGAACCCACCTTTCCAAGCATAACCCTTCTCATTCCCACGGGCAGCCAATCAGACGAAAAGAACGCAAGAGGCTGAAGAGGAAGGGGCAGTGATCCCGAAGCTCCAGAGAGGAAAAGATGCGATCGGTGAGTGAAACAACAAACTCGTTACTTTGGCAAATGTCTTGTAGGCATCAGAACAAGAAAGGGAAAGGTAACGGACAGTGGCGGAGAAAAAATAAAATAGTCAGAAGTAGAGAAGACTGTATATTTATGTATATAAGGGGTTAATAACTCGAGTATAAAAGAGAAAAACGTAAGGTTACCGGGGGGGCACCCGAGAGAAAAATGTAAGGTTACCGGGGGGGCACCTGAGAGAAAAATGTAAGGTTACCGGGGGGCACCCGAGCAAAAATACAGCGGTCAGAAGAAACGTGAACTCATAGCCCATATAATAAGGGACAATTAGACTACAATGACGTTTAAAGACGCATTAAAGGATTTTGTTTAAACTACATGACGGGGTATTTATTAGAAGGCAGGTATATGTATGACCAACTGGTGTCTGTCTAGTCTGTCAAGTGTCTGTCCTATGTGTTCTGTTGTATGCTGAATGTAAGAGAACTGTATCGTTGATTGTGTGAGATAAAATTAGATTTTACGCGATTCTGTGTAGAAGAGGGAATCGCCAATGAATTGATGGTTGTGAGTTAATTGATGATATACATTTTGGCGGGAAAAGATTGGATTGGAGCTTGCGTATCTGGTGCTCGCTCATACTAGTAGAAGGATAGCAAACTGTATAAATATTGTTGGTAACGGAATTGAAATGGAGGAGGTCACCCCACTTGCGCATCTATGCAAGCAACTACCTAAGCATGCAACTAAATTAAAAAAGTATAGCACAGAGTGGGTTAAGGGTACTGCCCACAAGATGTTTATGCTTTGGCCACAGAATGGGTCCCTATCAAAAGCCGTCTTACAACACATGACGACTTATCTATATGCCACATATACCGGCAAGAAGCTAGAGAAACGCCTTGCTGTTCTAGAACTATTAAAGATGTTTGAGCAGACGAAGGAGGAAGAGCCTCCTGCAGATTGGATATTAAACGTATGCACAGAGGGGGTGAAACGCCTACCACACCACCGGCCCCGCCTGAGCCATCCATCGAGGGAAGTAAGACAGAGGGGCTCTACCCATTAAGAGAACTAAAAGAATCCATGGGGTATAACAACCCCGCATATATGTCGCCTACGTATAGTAAAAACGACAATAAAGAAAAGGACCAGGAAATTAATTCTGCCTCTGCAGACCCGAGGATCAAGGAGAGACGCAATGACGAAGGAAAGGATCAGGCACAGAGTTGTGCATCTCTCGTTAAGGAGAGAGAGGGAAAGAAACGAAAGTGTAACGAAGGTAGAACCGATGAGATAACATTCGCAAAAGACGAATGGATGGGAGGGCAGATATTGCTGAAACTAGATGGAAAAGGAAGTGATGATGAAAGGCCAAGAGAGAGGTCTGATGAGACGCCAAGGAGAGAGAGAGAAAAGGAAAAGCAAATAAGGGATGAAAGGACAAGAGGGAAGGATAGGCTGAAGCGAGAACAACTATATCGCGAAGAGCAAGAGAACCAGCTCAATCGCAAACAGAAGGCAGCCTACGACCAGTACAAACAGAATAACCAAAGGTTGGAAGAAGAGCAAAGGGTACGAGAGAAGAGAATGAAGAGAAAAGAAGATGAGGAAATTAGAAGGGCAAAGGAACGTAGAAACGAAAGGATGAGGGAAGTAGACAAGGCTAGAGAAGAAGCGACGAAGCGCAAGGAAATAGATTAGAAAGCATAACGTAAGCGTACACAGAGGGCACGACATCATGAATATTTGGAGCGGGGAGTTAAAAAACCTAATCCTGTTGTAGAATGGGAAGACATAGAAGAATTCTTTCCTGCACATGACTCAGTACCAGGTACGAGTGGGACAAATATTGAGTATGATTTCGACACCAGAAGCATCAGGGAAACGATGATAAGTTATACAATGAGATGGGGCTTGAACAGAGATCCCATGAGGAAAGGGAAGATGAGCGCCTGGAGAGCACTCAGCTATATGACACAGAGGCTGTCACCCGAAATAGTGGGAACAGGGCACTGTCCCTAGACAGACTGGAGATTGGGCAGGATGAAGAAGATGCAAGGAGTTGTGTAAACTGGGAGCATTCAGGCACACAAGGAAGGGAGACGGTGCGAAAAATGGCTCCCAGGGGACCGAGGAGTACGATGGTCAGATCTTAGCGAGTCCACAAGTAGGACACCGAAGTCTGCCGCGCAGTACGGCCGACATGAAGGAACACCCCACGGTCAGAGGGGGGCGTCAGCACCTTTCTAAGCAGATAGATTAAGGGCATTGCCAGGGAGACGGCAAGGCGGAATGCCACCCCAGCAATAGACCAGAGAGCTATGGGGAAAGAAAAGGAAGACTGCGCATTCCAATTCCCGCTGCTAGAAAAGGGGGGAGAAAGACCACAATATATTTCATGGCCACACATGGACCGAGAGAACCTAAAAAATAAGCTTCCAATGCTGTCATCGGGAGCCGGGAAGTGGATACATGAGTTCGAGAAAATTACGGGGGGTGTCACCGTAGCTATAGGGGACATTAAGGGCCTCCTAATTGCCATACTTGGTGAAAGAGCAGACGATGTGTGGAAATGGGCAGGCTACCGTAGTCTAATCCTAATTAACACTTCCCATGACGGAGCGCCATTTAATAATTATAGAGCAGCAGTGTGGAAAGCGCTGCGAATGCTGTATCCAGTCACTTCTGATATGGGGGCTATAATGACTCGGAAAATGAAAGAGTCAGAGGATCCATTGATTTATATCCAGAACTTTCAAGACGCATGGGTGCTCGAAATGCATGAGTCTTGGACGAAATCTATCCCTGTATTCTACCACATATTATGCCAAGGGTTGCCCGAGACAGTGCAAAAACAGCTCAAGAAATTGGTAGGAATAGAAGCCAAACCATGGGCTGAAATACAGTTGACAACTGCACATTATACAGTTGACAACTGCACATTATTGTACATTGTTGCAAGAAAAGAATCGGAAAAAGGAGGCAACTCATAAGGGTGAAGAAACGAAGCTGGTGCAAAAGAAACTCTCAAAGTATGCTCTTGAGGGAGCCATGCTGACAAGCCCAGCTGAACCGCGTGCACAGCAAGCGACTAACCCATCACTGAATAATCAGGGTAGAGCAGGATTTTACCTGAGGGGAAGGGGTTTTGGAGGAAGAGGATGGCAGAGTAATTGGGGTGGGTTTCGAGGTAACCAAGGAGGCTTCCAGAATAATCAATGTGGCTTTCAGAATGCACAGATGGGCAGTCCAGCTACGCCAGATGGACAGATGGCCCGACCACCATCAGTGTGTTGTCTGTGTGGAATGAAAGGACATGTGGCGCACATGTGCGGAAGCCAAGGCATGTGGCAAAGCGGCCAGGGAATGGGAACAGGCATGGTGAATCAGCCTGCTGTCCCACACCATAGGCAGTGCCCAAAATCCTACAGTGCAGCAGGAGGTGTCAGGCTCGCAGCAAGGTGCGCAGCAAGTGGTTCAACCCTTGCACATGGGGAACGTACCGCAAAGACAATCCCAGCAGGCACCACTGCAAATGTCACAGGGCACAAGCTCCGGAGGGAGAGTCAACCCTGGAAATGGGGGGAATCAGCAAGTATACAGTGGACCGAACTTATATATGAAATAGGACAGCTCACGGGGGACTCTGATGTGTTCTATCCTATCAGTGACACCAGACCCTAATAGGGAACATATGGTGAATGTCGTCATAGGGGGTAAAGAATATTCCTTCTTAGTTGACACGGGTGTGACAAGTTTTCCTTGACTGGCGAGGCCATAGATACTCAGAATTTCACGGGAGCCCACAGTAGAGTTCCCTTTACAGACGCGCTCCCAATCTCTGTGGGAGAGCGCAAAATGAAGGTACCCTTACAATATTCACGTCAGACTACAGTAAACATCCTGGGTCAGGACTTAATGACTAAGTTGAATATGACAATCTCGTTTACCAAGAATGGTATAGTATGCTCCACTCCAGGAATGCATTATTCAAACGTGTGTGAAATAATCATAGCATACTCCGGACGTATAGCCATGAGAGCTATAGCATTAGAGCCAGACGTCTTCTCATATGGCGGGCAGGTCCTCATGGCGGGATTGCCAGGCCTTGCAGATAGAACTATGAGGACACCTGATGAGTTTCTATTCAGACCAAGAATACCCATGCATGAAGAAGAGGGACAAGTATTTCCCTTAATGTTAAAATCTGCTGCAGTGCGATAGAAAGTGGTATTGGTCGAAGGATATGACGACGAAGACAGACAATGGTGTGTGATTATCGCCATCGAAGAAGGGTATCGAGTGACTGACGTCACGGATGACGATCTGTTCGAAGAACACCCTGACCTAGAAGAGACAAAGGTGGAAGTGAGTCTCATATTTTGGGTCAAAATGATCAAACGGGAGGTGCAACAGAGAATGATGTTCGCGCTGATATGTCCAAAATACTTTGATGACGACATGGCCCAAGTGCCTGCCACTTTATGGACTACAGGGCCCTATGACGTAGGCCTCCTGAAGGGGGAAGGTGAAGTGAAAATTAAACTGAAACCAGGAGCACTTTTACCAAGAGCACGACAATATCCTATGTCCAGAGAGGCAGATGAAGGGATTGCTAAAACAATTTCCGCCATGATGGAACTGGGCATCCTAGTGACATCAGAATCACCTTGCAACAGAGTGATTTACCCTGTCAAGAAATCAAAGGGAGGGTCTTGGCATTTAATCCAAGATTTAAGAGCATTAAACGATATAGTTGAAGCCGAGTTCCCTCTAGTCCCTAATCCATCCACAATTCTATGCAACATACCCACTGAGGCAAAATATTTCACGGTGATTGACTTGAAAAATATGTTTTCTCAATCCCGTTGCACCGTGACCCACAAGACCTGACGTCATTTACTTTCAGGCAAATGAGGCTGCCACAGGGGTACTGTGAGTCTCCATCCATTTTCAACAGAGTCTGCAGATGTACCTAAGCAATATTGCAGTAGACAGTGTTGTTTTGCAGTATGTGGATGACATTCTGATCTGCAGCATCACTGAGGAACAATGCAAGCGCGACTCTGTCCAGCTATTGACTATCCTGGCTGAGAAAGGATATAAAGTTGACAAGGAAAAGCTACAATACTGTCAGCGAGAGGTGCTGTATATAGGACAGCTAATCTCACAAGAAGGGAAAAAGGTAACCCCAGAAAGGGCTGAAGCTATCATGAACACGGCTAAACCGCTCATGATAAATCAAATGCAAAGCTTCTTAGGCCTGTGCAATCATGTCAGAGCATGGGTCTTCGACTACAGCTTGTATACCAAGCCCTTGCTTTAGACCCTAAAGAAGGCCCGGCCGACAAGGGAAAAAATCGAATGGACTGATGGACAATGGAAAAGGGATTTGCAGAACTCAAGGGGGCGATTTGTAAGGCCCCAGTTCTCGGGATTACTAATTATGAATAGGAATTCTACCTGTTGTCACATACCAATGGTAATTTTATGACGGCAGTGATCGCGCAGCGAACCTCACTGGGGTATAAGCACCTAGCATATTACAGCGGGAGTCTGGATCCGGTCATGAAGGGCCACTTCCATGCAAACAAAATCTAGCTGCTGCTGCGTTCGCCATTGAAAAGGTGTGCCGCGTTCGCCATTGTGATGGGGTGCTCCACGACATTGTATGTCGAGCACTCGTTATTCGCCATACTAGAGAAGCCAAAGGGCACGCTGACATCTCAGAGACTATCCGCACATGATGTGATTATTTCTAACCCATCGATCAAAATAGTGCGCTGTAAAATTGTGAATCCAGCTACGTTCATACCTGAGCCGGTCACAGAGTGAGAACCAGTACATGACTACACGAATTATGAGGAATTCTATGATGAAATCCCCAGGGTAAAGGAAAATGCCCTGGCAGGTGGTGAGATCGTGTTTATTGACAGGTCTTCAAGAATCGACCAAGAAGATGGACAAAGATACACAGGCTTGGCCGTGATAAAACACCTAGCGAATGGAGAGTTCCAGGTATTCGTCAGTGCACGAATACCATCTCACTATTCTGCACAAGCTGCAGAACTATTGGCGCTGATACTCGCCATTGTGAATCATGCAGACCAGGAAGTAACGGTGTACAGTGACTCTGCCTATGTGACATCTACCGTGCATGCAAGCTTAGCACACTGGAAAATGAGGGGCTAGCTTGAGCGGACGGCACGCCAGTGCAACATACATCCCTATTGGACAGGTTGATAAAAGCACTACAGCTCCCAGTGGGCATAGAGTTTGTGGAATGCACAGCCCACACCCAAGGGACAGATTTCGTGTCACGTGGAAATCATGAAGTGGACACGGAAGCCAGGCGCATGGCATCCAAGGATGAAACAATCATGGACGTGAAGGTGGCACATACCCATGAGCGTATGATGGTAGAACGAGCCACACCAGAGGCCTATAAGAACATGGGACAGACTCAGCTAATGGAACTCCAAGTTCAGGCACCTCAGGTAGAGAAAAATTTGTGGAAGCGTCGAGGGTGTTCCTTAAACCTCTCTGACGGGTTGTGGGGGCAAGACAGCACTGGTAAACAAGTAATACCTGTCGCCCTACTGAAAGTAGCATTGGAGCAATTACACTACCCTATACATATGTTAAAAGAAAATCTCACTGCAACGCTCGCAGAAGACTGGCTTACACCGAATTTTTCAGAGCATGTTGTGTTCTTCAATGTTGAACTGCATAATCTGCCAGCAATTCACGCTGGGCACACACTAAAAGTAGTAAGAGGAGATATCCCCCGGCCAAATTAGCCATTCCAGCACTTGCATATCGACTACGTCAACATGATTACAGTGTGCAATGGGTACAGGTATTTAATTGTGGTGATGTGTCCATTCTCTAGATGGATAGAAGCAGGTCCCTGTGCACACCCAGACTCTACCTGTGCTGCCAAATTTCTAGTGAGGGAAGTGTTCCCTAGATGGGGGGTGTGCGAGGTAATGAGGTCCGACAATGGGGCTCATTTTATTAATGCAGTTTTCGAGCAGATCAGCTTCTTGCTTGGTATAAAGCACAAGTTCTCGTTGGCGTATCATCCGGAGGGGAATGGCATATGTGAGCGGCTCAACGGCTTGTTAAAGGAGAAGATAGCCAAGCTGAAACTCACATTAAAAAGGGATGGCTGCACTGTCTACCACTGGCATTGTATGCACTTTGGAACCAACCAGGCTCCGACCATAATCTCACGCCGCACGAGATAGTCACAGGCAGAAGGATGAGGACCACTCTTGCCCCCCGAGATAGAGCTAGATGTGATGCCCAGCCAACAAGTGAGGTCTTGGGGACAGAGATGCAGGAGTACTTGAATTGTATGACATCCAGCATCTCTGTCATTTCAGGCCAGCTGCAGCGACGGGCAAAAGGGTGCATCACAGTACAAAATACAACAGGAAATGCTGAAACAGACGCTGTGCAAAGTTTATGCACGCCCCTCATCTTCCCTGGGGATGCTGTTCTTATAAGGAACTTTACAAGGAAGAAGTGGGATGAGCCACAATTCAATGGCCCTTTCATCGTAGAGGACTGCACTCCTTCAGCCGTCAAAGTCCAGGGCAGAAGGGCATGGATCTTCCTGAATGACATTAAACCTTATATAGGAGAAAGCCCTCCAGCTGCATCCAACCACAAAGAAGCCACAGACAACGTGCAAGAACCTGAGCACGTGCAGACAAGATCCATGGCGAGGAAGAAGGACACATGAGCAGCAAAACAATGACAAAGAACTCTGTTTTAATTTGTGACGTTTAAATAAGAACATTTCCCCAAACCAGAGAAAGGTGATAAATAAAAATAATACATTCACTCTGTGCACCACAGTTGCAGGATAAAGAAGAGAACTACCTACACAAAGCCACAACAACGCTGATAAAACAAACTTTTGAAATAACGCCACGCTCAAGTAGTATAAAGAATCAAGACTCTGATAGAAGAAAAAAGAAAAAAAAAAGACATTTCTTGAGTGCGTTACACAGCATCCTGAAAGCAACCAGTGTCGAGTCTTTGTTTACAGAACTTATGGTATCTCCCAGCAGAGACCTCAAGTGGGATGCGCTAACCTACTTTCAGCTGGTGGTAATATCATATCCGTCACTCATAGGGAGAGAAACCAGTGTCACAAACTTTATTCAAGATCCTGCGAACGAGAAAATAATCAGGCAACTGCTGACTGTCATCACGGAAGTCTTCGCCGAGCTACCCGAGCACAGCGAAGAGGGCACAAATGCTTCCGCCGCAAGTAGTTATTGATGAATTCACATTCACTTTGTTCTTTCAAATAATTGAGAAATGCCCAGGACGCGTCGGGAGAACAACTGACACACGTACTTTCATCAGACACCCAAGCAACCTAGCTCAGTTGAACCAGCTGTGGACTAAACTAAATCACCTTGTGGCAATCCATGTAACAGGAAGGTGCAGAGACTGTGTGAATCAAAAGAAAAGCTCATGACCAGGACCCAGCTAAACAGGACAAATGTCCCTATCACCCGAGGACACCCGGCTGGCGCACAACGTCCTGCTTAGACTAGTCACAGACTATCCGGAAATGGTGGGGAGGCCTGCAGATGTTGACGTCATCACCTTCCTTAGAGATCCAGCCAACGTCCCGCAAATGGGCACTCCTCCACGGCATAATGCTCCAGGTGGATCTATCTAACTTCCAGCAAGAATACCTTAGGAGGTTCCAGTGAGACTTTCCGCTGTGGGACAGATCGTGGAGACAGAGAGACAGTGCTTTATGTTCCACCATGGGACAAATCGAGGACAGAGACACAGTTCTTCAATTTTCCGTCACAGGACAGATCGAGGAGAGCAGAGACAAGAACTATGCCATCTTATTTTTTCTTTTTACCTTTTCCTCTATTTCACCGTATTTTTATTTTTATTTTTCATGTTCACTTTCATTTTCATTTTTATTTTTATTTTTATTTTTGCAACATTTTGTTGTTGTGTGATTTTTAGCAATGGGGGCACAGAACAGTAACTTGGTTTTACCACCAGCAGAGGGGCACCCCCGCTTCCCTGAAAGCCAGATGTCCGACAAGTCTATTATGTGTATATGCGTAGTAATTATCATTGTCTTTCTATCATGGACTATCAGAACTGCTTTCTTTATTGGTGCGCAAAGTGTCCCAATCTCAGTGCACCCACCAGATAATGAACGTCTGGGGCCTACGAAAGCACCCAGACCCTATATAGTCATCCCAGTTCCAAGAAAACCTGATGGTAATGTTAGCGAACTAAAATTTAACATAATTAGCAGTGATTCAGACACACTTCAGGTAACGAATGACGAGAAAAGTTGGAGACAGGGTCAGCACGGAATGAATGAAAACACGGCACTGACCGCTGCATGCACCCACACACAGAATGCACACAAACAAGGGCTGGTGTCTATGGCTATAGGGCCTTCAAGGAAGGCAGCAGAGAAGGGGAGACTGCCTGCCGAACAATCATTTCCAGAAAATAGCAGAAGCAACCAAGGAGAACCAAGTGAGACACCAATGAAAGAGGGCATAGCAAAATCCCTCAAAAGAACAGAAGTAGCCACAAAGCAACTCACAGAGAATTCACAAGCACTGATAGATTATTTGTTCCCATTCATAGTCAGAGCAAAGAAACTGCACGAGGAGCTGAAAAATAGAACTACAGAGACTATAACAGTAAGCATGTCAGCTCAGAATCAAGGAACTAGCACCAGACCTACAACACAGCCCCGCATTGGGGAGTTGGTGAGCCAATGGCGGTTAGAGAACCTCTATGGAAGATTACAAGAGGAAAGGAAAAGAAACAAAAAACCGTCTCCTACCACTGCGATGCAGCCAAGGCAGCCCACCCTACCAAGACGCACAAAATGGAAAAGCAGCACAGATGCTTTTAAGGACATAGTAATAGCAAACTACAGAAGAGCGCTGAGAATCAAGAGAAATCCGCATGAAGATGACAATGAGCTCAACGATTACCTGGACAGCACAGCCCATCTCGGAAATAACATATGGTACCAGCACATGAAGGAAGTAGGACGAAGGCAGTCTGAAGGAGAATGGCATGGGAAAATCCAAGATCTTCGTGGCTGTAGAAATTGATGTACCCACAGCACACTGTATGTCATATGTAGCAATGTGCAACACCAGAGGACAATTTATGGGAAGAGACGCCTCATTGATATGGGCCAATGGAAAGGATTACCCGGATGAAGATGGCTACGTCCAGGACATTAAGACAAGAAACAGGGCACACACAAGGAATCACATGATCAGATACGAGAATCCTGGCATCAAAGTATCAGGAACACGTTGGGTAATAAACCCAAGATTGAACGTTCAAGCAAAAACTGTAGAAGAGGCTCAATCTGGAAGAACAGAGACCAAATGCAGATTTGGGGAACAGTGGTTTCCCCAGATGGATGGGAAGAAGGAGTAGTAATCCTCCAAGCTTGGATGGTCTTTGGAGCCTGCCGAGAAGCAATAGAGAATTTGCAGAGGTTATGCAAACCTCTATGGCCAAAACTGGTGAAGCTGCTAACATGGGTCGAAGACAGAGGAGGACCCCTGCAGATAGTACCACTGGAAAGCCCAAAACTATGCTTCTTAAGTAATGGCACAAGGAAAATGGGAGAGAATGTAAACTGTGGACGAATCTTTAAAGCCCCAGGAATGACACAAGGAACCACAGTTATTATGGACCATTACTGGGCATGTGGATCCAAGGCATACATAAGACTGCCGAAAAACTGGGGAGGCATATGCACACTGGTGAACGTCCACGTTCCCGCGCTAGTGATCCCTAAGAATGATCTGAATTTGGACAGTTTCCCGAAAGCAGATGCTCATCTAAGGAAAAGGAGATCTGTGGAAATGGTATCCAGAATGAAGATAGAAAACTACTTTTCTGCCAAATCAGAAAAGGCATTCCATGTAATTCCATACGAACACAGGCTATTCAGCCTCACCTCAACAGTGTTCACCACAATGCTCTTTCCACCCATCCAAATTGGAGCGAATGCTAAATGGTTGCAGATAACCAGATGGGAGTTACTGCAAGCCATCAATACCACTATAAAAGGATTTAACGCGATCAAAAAAGAACTGAGAGCAATCAGACTGATGACCCTGCAGAACAGATATGTGCTTGACATGATCACGGCGATGGATGGAGGTGTCTGCAAAAATCGAAGAATCATGTTGCACATTTGTATCATCGCACAATGAAGAAAATGAAACATTAACAGAAGCCATAAGTATGTTGACAAACTTGAAAAACCAGATGATTGATGAAAGTGATGAAGTGGACAATGACAGCTGGTTTTGAGCCCTGTTCTCTTGGGTCCCACAATGGATGGCAGATATATTCAAGTTTCTGGGAGCTTTACTAGCAAAGGTACTGCTAGGATTCTGTGTTATCAAGATAATCATTACACAGTGCCAGAAAACTGCAAAGAAATCCATATGGATCACAATAATGGTTGATCTCGAACCAGGATGGAAACCCAGAGACCTGACTGATGAAGAAATAGGAGACTTTGTAAAGGCCAGCAAATTTGCGCCAGAAGGAACAAAGTTCACATATCCTAAGAAACGAAGAAGGTATGTGTAACGCTCACCTGGTATCCATGGGGACGTCACTCAGCCTGTTTTGACCTCTTACGACCGCGAACCCTTCCCTGGAGGCTATTCGACTGGAGACTGGGCCTGAAACACAGGATTGGTAGAGTTTAACTCCCTATTGTCTCTGTGTGCTTGAACCCCTTCTTTCCCGGCATCCAACCCTTCCCTTTGATCCACAGCTCACCTTGTTTTCTTGGATAGTGTGCTCTCCGTTCTGCCTTCGCGCAGGGGCGCGTTGATTGATGCGGGCTCGTTGCTGCCTAGTTACTACACTGGCAAGAGTCCGACAGGTAAGTATAATGAGTCTTTTGAACAGTTCTCTAACTACGTTCCTTTTCTTCCTTAGATGATGGCCGGCGTCCGGGGATGACGGCGTGCTGCTGAGATGAGTAGCGCTGAAGGTGAGTGCGAGCACGACGTGCGATACCCCCTTTCATATTTGCATTGAACTGAATTGTTTTTCTGTGTCTTTTAGGTGCCGCGACGTTTTCAGCGTGGATGCCGGTTATGAAGAACAAATGCATTGGGTAAGCGTGGTATGCGGTGCCTCTAGATGTTTCCACGCTAACCTGGAGTGTCTTTTCCCTCTTGCAGATGGATGAGAAGTTCCGGAGAGAGAGTTCCCCCAGAGCGGCTGGGATTCAGGTAAGCATTTGAAGCTCGTACAGTATTTAAAAATAAGCAAAGATTTGCAGAATGCTTACTAATGTCTTTTTTCTGTTCTTTTCCCTTTTTCTTAGGAAGCGGCGTGCCGGGATGGGAATGACACCGCCGAAGATGCCCGCAGAACAGAAGGAGCGATGACTGATGGGCAGAAGCACCGCAAGGTAAGGATGTTCCTAATGGTGTTCTTGTTCTTGCAGGAGCTGAGTGCAGAAGAAAGATGCAGGCCTACTGGAGACCGATCCGAACACGGTGAGTGCCACGCTGCAGGTGCAGAAAACGCAGAGCATGTTTCTCAGCCTGGGTGGGGCTGAAATAGTCTCTGGGTATCCCAGGTGCCTCTGGGCTGAACCACACCCAAAAGACTAGACCGCACATGCAGTTCGGGGAACCGAAATATGTGGGGGCCTCCATCTTGTCCCCATAAATGCACTACAAGTCCAATCCCCAATGTTATCCTATGGGAGTGAGTGAGTCTGGTGCCACAAGCACCAAGTCTGACTCCAAGTGGGTCTTTGGAGGGATGGAGAGGCCCTTGAGGGCCATGTAGATGATCGTGGCCTGGCTCCAGCGTGACATCTTGGAGGGCTGGGGACATGAGGGGCAGGAATCATGACAGTATGAAGGAAAATGGATCTACTGCAGTCCAAATGGACAATGTCAGCTAATGACATGGAACAAAGACGAACACATGAAAACAACAGAGAGTTTGAAAGGGGTGATAAAAATATGGACTCCAAAGACTCACACATTCACACCATCATGTACAAACCCTGAAGACGATGAACATGACACCGAAGAATCAAAGGAAATAAATGCAAAAGAGATCGCAGAAGTGGTCGATGAACTGACCAGAGGGGGCAGTGTAGAGGAGGTCCCAGACATGGCCTGCACCCCTGCCCCTCATTTTGAGGTACCAGGAGGGTACTCACCAAGGTATGTGACGTATGAGGAGTAGATGAACCTGTGTACATCAGAATATCCATACCTGTTGAAGCGCCCATAACCAGACAGCCCTGGGCAGCACGGTACCCAATTAGACAGACCTACAGCCGCTGAGACGAAATGAAGATTACCTACAGACGGTCCATGAAGAGACCCAAAAAGCCTTAATAGAGGGCCAGTGGAAATGACACAAGGGCCTGGACAGACTCGTGAATGTACAAAAACGGCTATCAAAGATAGCACGCCAGTGCAAGTAGCTATGAAAATAGATGTAATGGACACAGGGAAGAGACAATGTTAAAACGTAAGGAAACATTGCTACAAGATAAGATGGAAGTAACCAACCAGTTAAACGTGTGTAAATAGGCTTGGAACGCAAGAAGCTAAGAAACCAATGCTGCTTGCAATGCTTAGTAGAAGATTAGAGCGGCAAGCGCCAATCACATATCTACCTCAGTAAAGCACATTATACAAGTGCGACTCCATTTTGTAAAGCAGAAATGTGCCCATGGTGCCAGAGGCCTAACAGGTCAAGTTTCATAACCCAGCCAGAGTCAAGAGAAGGAGTGGAATCGAAACTCAACAAAGAGCGGCTCATGCCTAGGAAATCGAGGTCATCCAGAGAAAGGGAGGAGAGCGCCAGCTAACAAGCCTCAAGCTTCAGAGCCTACCAGCCTGCCCCATGAAGGTCAAGATAAGGGGGGCTCAGGCAGGTGGCGAGGCCGAAACAGAATTAAATACACTAAAAGCTGGAAACTGAAGCAGATTCATGGTGAACTAACACGTGATCAGCCAGGTGCGAAGAGATACCACCGCCTGATGTCACCCAGAACCTGAGGATGCCATAACTTTTCCTGGTAGGAGGCTACAGTTTCGGGGCCATACCAAGCCAACTAATTGACACATAGCCCAATATACTGATTGACGGAAGGGAGGCAGGGTGAAACTTGGGACACCAGGCTCCTGGGTGTCCATTCTGCATGCTGCGTAGAACCAATGAGACGTCGTACTTGTAGTGACGTCTATCATGTGTGATGTAGAGGGAGGGGTGTAGACGCCCACCCGATAAGAGTTATCCAATCCGCATACTCCATTATCATATACAGATATAGCACCTATATTTAAGTTACCTTTCCTAACCAATTATATTGCATGACAAGTTTTTTTAGAATTAGACATCAATGATGATGAGTTTTGTGTATAAAAATTGCTGTTCAACTGAAGTTGGAGGAAGTCCGAGCAGGACAGGTGGTTGCAACGATGCTGACTCCCAACTGCTTCGCTGTTTGATGTACTTGTCATTAAACAGACTTCCCGTTGCCTAACTACTGAGTCCTCATTATTGAGTTGCGTTGAAGTAAGTGAATCCCGCAGCCCCATCCCTCACATGGTGCAGGTATCTTGTCTTACAAGTATTAGAGGGTGAGGACTGACCTATGGGCCCGTTGGTGGACATCTCGCTCTCCTGTACACCCATATTTCTGAAGCATTAATCAAGGGTATTATTGTTAGGTGTCCTGCTTCATTCTCTACCCGCATGAACAATTTGGAATATTTCGTCCATTCTATGAGGCATCTATCGTTTGCATTCTGCATGACTTCTACTGGTACTGCTAGGAGTGTTTGTGTTTTACACCCTACAATCCCTTTGACCCATCTTTCTGAGTAAACACCTCTCCATATTACCGCCGGGGCTATTAGCCGTACCGCCAAACCCCCCAGCACTATTAGTGCCGGATCACGGTTTGGCAGAACGGTAAGTCCCCATTCCCCATTGGGCTCATTCGGGAATTTTCCATTTTCCATTCCCCATTGGGCCCAATGGGAAATGTTTGGTGCTATTACCGCCAGCGGTATTACTGATGGCTGTAATAGCGCCGTAAATCAGTGAAATCACAGCGGTTTGGCCCCAACTCAGAGCTGGGGGTAAATCCGCCAAACCCGTGATTTGGTAGACCCTTAAATGCAGCGATAATGGCATTACCGCTGCATTTAAAGGTTACCGCCAAACCTGTAATGAGGCCCAATGTACGTGCTTAACTTGAATAACAACACTGTGAGACAGATGTTCCCAGAAAAGGATAATTTTTCATGATGATTGTTAAATCCAAGAAGAACAGGATAGCTATGGGGAACGTTTGCTGTTTCTTTGTTTACTTTGAATGGGTCATGCTTTATTTTTAGACAATTGTCCTTAAGGGAGGTTGGGTCAACAGTTCTTGTGGGAAAGAAAGACTCAATGCAGATGTTATTCTTCTTTTTGCTGACTGACTCTTGTCATGGATCTTGTTTGGGGGTCTCCACTATAGGGTTTGACGTTGCTGAGGTGTATCCAGACACGCGTTCCTTTGAGCTTCACAGCAAATTATTTAACGGCATCCACTATATATGGGCCCTGGAAAGGTTGTGTGTTCCACTTCCATGTAAACTTTCTGCATGAGACTCTATGTGGATACAACAGCAAGGGTTTTAACAAAATATCAGTGTTCATTGGTTCCTTATCTTAATCTGTGGTCTTAGAGCGCCCAGACTGTGTTTGTACCTGTCGAGACATACATTTAAGAGATTCCATCATAGCTTTCAAATTATTGTGCATTTCCTTCTTTAACACAATAGCAGCATTCTCTTGGTCAGCATGAGCCTGAGTGGCGGAGCAATGGGAGTATGCATTCGGCGTCCAGGCACCAGCTCATGTGGAGTCAGGTGATGGTCAGAGTCAGGCTGATTATGGAAGGCAAATAGGGCTAAACAGAGGCAACGTAACCACCCCTTTTTCAAAGTCTCTTTTAGCTTTGCACTTGTTTCTTTCAGGAGGCCATTGAGTACCTCACAAATGCCTTTTGCTTGTGGGTAGTAAGCCAATGTGAATGTATGCTTTATACCCAAAGGATAGTGATTTGCATGAGCACCTCATTTAAAAAGTGTGGTCTGTTGATGAAACATATCACATCGCACACTCCCCACCTTGGAAATACCTCATGTACAAGGAACTTTGCATTAAATGCGACATCAAGATGTGTGCATGGACCGGCTTTGATCTATTGGGAAAAGGAACATATGACCACTAGCATGTACCTGTAGCTGTTACAAATTTTAAGCATATACACATAGTCGATATGAAGATGCTGAAAAGGTCCTATAGGATGGGGTATTGCTCCTCTCACTGTTCACAGATAATACCCAACTGTACATTTCTGGCATATCAAACAATTTAATAATACAGTTTGCAATGTGTTCTGCCAAATTAGAGACAAACCTATCCTCCAAAATCAGTACTGCAAGACACTCTCTCGATGTGTGTGCCGGGTAGTGCAGCTGCTCCAACACTACTGTAAGCAGCCCTACAGGAATCACAGGCTTCCCAGTGCTGTGCTGATGCCTCATTGCATCTGTGAGGGACAATGAGCACTCACTTCTTTTCCATAGCTCCTTCTCTGCTTTTGGTGCCCTCCCCTGTACTTCGAAAATGTGTGCTATGGGTAATATATTTAAGTGTTCCTTCATCACCATGTTGTGTGCACATGTGGCATGTGCATGTTTGTTTGTTGTGTTCGCAACATCAGATACTTCTGGAAAATATGCTGCTCTTTTTGCTTCTCGGTTAACAGCCTCGTTGCTGTGCAAAATCAAATCTGCACCTCTGGTCTGCGCAGTACACTTTACCACAGCGATAGCTGAATGATAGTCTAGGCTTCACTCGAGTGCTTCTAGGAGCCTGTTTAACTACCGCCCTATCTCCATTACCCCCTTCCTGGCCAAACTCTTGGAGAAGCCGGTCATTTCCGAGCTGGCCCACCACACTGAATCTGTTGGTTGTCTCCACGACCACAGGTTTGGCTTCAGAGGAGCCAAAGGCATAGAAACTGCTCTCTTAAACATGAGTGAAGACTTGCTTTCAAATCTCAATTCCAACTCTCCTTCTGTTCTCATCGTTCTTGACCTTTCCTCTGCCTTTGATACAGTCAATCAGGCTACCCTTATAAATCAGCTCTGTTATACCCGTTGGCATCACAACCTGCCACTGGACTGGTTGAACCACCTCCGCTCTGACCGACCATCCAAGATTCACCTGGGCCCTTTTCTCTGTTCCATCACATTCTTAACCTGCAGCATCCCTCAGGGCTCTATCCTCTTGTAGTGGCTCTTCAACATCTACCTTGCCCCTCTGTCCCATTTGATCTCAGCCTTCTCTCCACACTTCTAGTGTTATGCGGACAACATGCAGCTCTCTTTCAAGCTTTCCTCCACTGCCTCCTTTTCTTCTTCTCTCATTCCTGACTGTCAGAATGCTATTCAGGCATGTTGTGCTACTAATGACCTCTGCCATACTGTCAGTAAGATGGAGATCCTTCTCACTGGGACCCCAGCTCCCTTCTTCCTGCCTACTCTCGGACTGCCCTCCATGGGCCCCCTACCCTCACCCTCGTGTGAGGCAAAAAACCCTGGTGCCATCTCTGACTACTCTCTCTCCTTCTCTCCACACATCACGGACCTGACCAAGAAGGCCCACTTTCTGCTTCACCTTCTCAGAGGCATTCTCTCCTTCCTCACCTTCCCCCAGAAACTCAATGTCTCCAGACCTCTGGTCCTCTCTAGGCTGGACTACTGCAACAGCCAATTCCTCAATCTGCCTAAATCCTCCCTTTGCCCTCTTCACCTTATCCAGAATAGGACTGCAATACTTGTCCTAGGCCTCAAGCCCATGAACCACATCTCTCCAGCCCTAAAATATCTCCACAGGCCCCCATCTACTGCAAAGATCAAGTTCAAGACACTCTGCATAATCTACAAGGCTTACTGTGGCTGACCACACCACATCAACTCTGTCTCCCTAAATACCTCCCTGCTAGGGCCCTTGAGTCTTCTAGCTCCAACTCACTGCATACCAGATGCTTTTGCAAGCAGGGAGTAGGGGTTTATCTCTCTCTTCCACAGGAGCCTCCCTCCGGAATGACCTCGCTGCCCCTCTCAGACTTGAGATGGATCTCCATATTTCCAGAAACTGTAGAACCTATTGACAGGAGGGATTGGTTAGGGGAACATATCTACTCATAGAATACATATAGTTTAGTACTTCATTGGTGGTCTCTTATCATAAGGCAAGCCTTGAACTACCTCTAAATACGTATAATCATGATGATAGCAGACAAAATGGCAGCGGGTTGTCTATGCAACATTGTACTGGAGGTTGCCCCATAGGCCCACTGATTGCTTGGCATTCCCACCCAACCTTGGAGCTTCGGCTCGGCTAGCAGCACATAAGCAAAAGTAAAACTGAGGTGCTTGTGTCACATCAGACTACTCACCACTTTCCCAATTAGTCCATCATCTCTCATCAGTCTGACCATAAGCCAAAGTTTCCAGTCTGTAGTTGACCTTGTAGCTTGCTCTCTGTTCTGGGACATTCAAGGAAGTGTAAGCACATCACCATCTTCATCCACTGCTTAATGCATACCCCTTGTTTTCAACTTCTGAATCATGTGTGAGGAGACCACAAATGTATCCATTTTGACCTCCTATTTACTGGTATTTTATTCAATGATGCTGAGTGCAATTGCTCCTCTTGTCCCATAGAGACTTTCTCTCTCCATCTTGCAGGAGCCTAATTCATTGTTAGTTGTCCAATATGTGGCTCTTCCAAATATTTTCTTCTTCTTTTATCTAAGAGAAATATGTCTTGCATCCAATGCTTATCCCTCTGCGTTCCTTTGTGCTTTGCAGCAATTCCTTGAAATAGCATCCTTGATGCCAGACCAACACAGACTCCTCTTCATTTTGCACACAAAGCTAATTCTACTACGTCGCCTGACTTTGCACCCCTGTTTCTGAGGTAACTGAATTGAATCTTTACATAAGCCGACGTCCATCTTACTATCATGTCCGCCCTTGCCACATTATATTTTCATCTATAGCAAGCCTATATACGTCTCATCTATCTTGCGTTACTGCGTATTCACACTTAATGGTCAGCAAGTTACTTAATCTTCTTTGTATATATGATTAGAAAATCATTTCCTACATGTTTCTCTTGTTGCCTCAGTTACATCATCACTTCTTAAGTATGTTCACATAGTTTCTGTATGTCTTTGCACTTCTTCTTCATGACATCACTCTGCCCTCGTCAGATTTCGCTCAGCACTACATGATGTCCAATGATATGTGCTGACATCCTTCTACATGATATCCCTCCACTCTCACAGTGCGAGGATACATTTAATACAGTTGTCTAAGTGCTTATCGTCTTTCGTACACGTGATGTGGTATAGGCATAACAAATGGAGTCCCAAATATATAGCCCTTCTGCTGCTGTTCCAGTATGAAGGTGGTGAGAGGTTCGAAGTTAGGGAAAATGTGTCCACCTTCTCCCCTACATTTCCCCCTCTGGTTGAGTCTTCTCCTCTTCCTTCTCCTTTATTTTCTCTTCATAATGTTGCTTCTTTGAGATCAATCTCTTTTTCACCACCATCAGGTGACCTGCATTCTTTATATTTTCATCCACACTCCAGGTATTGTGGCAGCATTCTCCTGATGGTGGACAGAATTTCCAACATCCTACATATTCTTTGTGATCCTTGGAATAGTAGAACTTCGTTCCTGGAGGTGCAATGGTGCTTTTCTTTATATTCTCATGGGTAGTTTCCTCATCCTGCATTCCTTCACCTGCTCCAGCATCTATATTAATCATTATCTTCATCCGACTAGCTTTCTTGGCTATCTTCTGGCACTGTCCCAAGACGAACCGTATAAGACAGAATCCTTGCAAATCATGAGTATTGCTACAAGTATTTTGAAATCATTGGACAGCCAGGTTTGAATCCATGATAATAGAAATGAGAACCAGTCATCTCTTGCTGTTTCATCAGCTTTATCTTCCATATTTGTATGCAGAGTTGTCAGCATAGTTATTGCTTCTTTCAGGGTTCCATTTTCTCCATCATGGGATGGAGTGAATGTACAGCAAGAAGGCCCAAACTTGGCACACACACCTCCTTCCATTGCTCTAATTAAGTCCAGGATATATCTGTTCTGGGGAGTCATCAGCTTGATCGCTCTCAATTCTTCTCTGATTGCATTGTATCCTTGTATTGTTGCATTAATCTTCTATAACAACTCCCATATGAGGATCTGCAGCCACTTGGCGTTCACTGCAATCTGGAGTCCTGGCTTAAATATAGATGTCATTATCATTGCTGTCTTGCTGAACAGTTTATGTTCACCTGGAATGTCTTCAAAGGTCTTGATACTTTTTCAGCCAGCAAAGAATAAATTACTTCTTCCTTCTCTGGTGTTCATTCATTTTTGGAAATTCATCGATATTGAGATCGCTTTGAGGAATCACTAATGCTGGAACATGTATTAATACAATGGAACATACTCCTCCCCAATTTTTAGGAAAATGCATATAAGCTCTGGATCCACAAGCCCAATATCGGTCCATTAGTAAAGCAGTTCCTCCATTCATTCCTGGGACCTCGATTGTCTGTCCACATCCTTTTTTCTCTCCACCCAGAACCGAGCCTCCATTCTTGAAGCATTTTGTTGCATTTTTCAATGGTATTATGGATACTGGTCCTGCTTGGTTGTCAGCCCATGTTAGTAACTTGGCCCATGATTCTAGGCATCTGTCATTCACTATTTACACTATGCCTTCTGGTTCTTTCTTCAATAAGTGGGCTGGGAAGGTAATAGTCCTTCTTCCCATCCAGTGCTACTGGCAACACACCATATACCAATAGTTGAGGTGTCTGCCAGAATCCTAGCTCTCCTAATCTTTCAGTAATATCTGAGCAATTCATCCTCTCCATCTCAACAATTTGTATTTGTTCTCCCATCTGGGATGGATACATACGTTTTTTTGCTTGCACACCCCATCCCACTTTTCATCCTTTTTGTCTTCGCTTAAGTATCTTCATATGGAAATGTTCCTCTTGATCGTCATCGTAAAGTTGCCCATTTACATTCAAACTGCCCTCTGGTTGTACACTCTGCTAGATGGCTGATACATATTACATCATGTGCAGGCATCTCTTTGGCAATGAATGCTCATGGCATACAGTATTAAAAAACAGACATAGCAGCTTTCATCTGATGTCTCTTTCCCACCTCCTTCATGGGCTGATACCATAGGTTATTTTTAAATGAGCCAAATTATCAAGATATGTATTTAAATCTTCATGATCTTCCCCAACGTCCCTTTTAAATCAAAATAGCTTGCTTGCAAGATTATAAAGAATACTGTTTGTGCTTTCATCAGGGACAATAGTAACTGTGCCATTGTTCCCCACCATGTCTGTATTGTTTCTTATAACATGGCTAAATGCCATGATAATCAGGAGAAAAACAAAAATCATAATGCAGAATGATATCACCATTAGTATTCCATGAAAGCGCATCAATTTTCTTGATGGCAATGAGCCACTTTTAATTGGGATCATTTGCATCGTGTTTTAATTGTGAATATATACATGACTCTGTAATTCTTTATGCGTCACATATTTAAATCAAAAACTGCAAGATGATTTCTATAATTATTCATAAAATGTTATGATTGTTCTTTGGATTACCAATAAACATCACTATATTGACATGTTTTCTTACTAAATCAGGATAAGACTGGATTATGTAAGTAAAAACAGCATACAAGAATGTGTGTAATGTTATTATAATAGGTAACATAAGATGAAATGTGCATCTCTTCTTTCAGCTCTGGTACGTTAAAACATTGTTCCTTGAGCCTATTTAAAAAGTTCCAGGATAACTGCAAGTCTATTTATTCCTTATCCAATGTTGAAAGATATCGGTCTCTATTGCTGCTGTGCTCTGAATTTTCCTTGTCTTTGCTCTTAGCCATTGAACGTGTCTGCATGCGTGAAACGTCTTCTCTTGCTTCACCGTCGGTAGTTGAAGGAGGGGTTGGGGTTTCCCCTTTATATGGTTTGATGTTGTACAAATGCAGCCAGGCTCTTCTTCCTTTTCACTTGGCAGCTGTAGGGGTAACTTCTTCCTCCTCATGTGGTCCTTCAAAGTGGGGTGTACTCCAAGTGTGCACAAACGTTTGTACCAGCCCTTGGTCCCCTGGGTATAGGCTGGGTTGTTTTAACAAATCTTCTGCTTCAATGGATTGATCGTCTTTGACGCTTCTCTTTGACTCCTCCCTTTGATTCTTGACCTGTTGAGACATGAAAGAAACACTTGCAGTCATTGTTGTAAGGCAATCATGCATCTCATCACCTTGTGTCTTTGCTACACGATGGGCATCCGTTTTTAATCTAGTTGGAGGAGCAAGGGGGTTCTCACATGGCCTTCATTCACCAACTCATGAGGAGTTAGATGGTGATCTGAGCCAGGCCGGTTTCCTAGGGCATATAAAGCAAGGAGTAGGTTATATAGCCAACCCTTCTTTAGAGTCATCTTTATTTTTGCAATCTTTTCCTTCAATAATCCATTATTTGTTCACAAATTCCATTCACCTGCGGGGTTATACTTGGAGGAAAATGTATGCTTAATGCCTAATAGAAGAACTATTTGTTCGAACAGTTCATTTACTAAATGTGGTCCATTGTCAGATGGCAAAACCTCATAGACAACCCATCAAAGAAACAACTCATGCATAAGAAACTTAGCAGCGCATGTGGCATCAGGGTGTGTGCATGGACCTTCCTTGATCCATCTAGAAAAAGCACATACCATGAACGGCTCATACCTGTAGCCATTGCATGTCTTCAGCACATCCACATAATCTAGATATAGGTGCTGAAATGGGCCATTGGGTCTAGGAATTGCTCCTGGCAAAGTGTGGCTTGAAGTACATTTCTGGCACACAATGTAATTTACAATAAACTGTGCCACATGCTCTAACAGATTTTAAATCAATGTTCCCGCACCAGAGGCTAAACTCGGTAATTTACATCTTAAATTGTCTTTATCCATTTTTGCCATGGAATATATTGTGGTCATCCTCTCCCTTTCTCTAATAATGAGAACTGTTAAAATCTAGTTCATTAATCATACCTGCCTACACTTATTGTTTTCCAGGTGGGCTAGTCTCGCCTGTTTGTCTCAGGCCTTGTAGTGCCCTTAATCTGCTTAGATATGGCAGGGATACATCCCCTGTATAACACAATCATGCTTGTGGTAGCTCACTAAATGGTGTCGATGCTGGTGTTTTTTCTTTGGGGTCCTCTAAATCTGACCATTTAACCCTTTTTTCTGCACTCAATTCTTTTGAAAATCTGCAGTCGCCCTCCCTTCGTGCTCTCAAATTTTCTTCCCTTTCTTCGTCTGACATCATTATGCCCCAGAGTGTACGACTGTTATCCTTTTCCACATCCTCTAGTTCTAGTCTACTTATAGTGTTGATGTTTTTACCCATGCATCCATGCCCTACAATAAAACTGTGCAGTACTGGCATGGAAAACATCATGATGGCCAGAACTCCCCAGAGAGTGCACAGGGAAAACATGAAGAATAGGCTGCCACCCATGTTTGCCTATGTTCTGAGCACAGGAGGGCACTGCCTAAAACCACCATTGGTCTACACACACAGTAGCCTGAAACCATTGGGAATGGCAATGCTGAAAAGAAAAAGCAACTCAGAACTGTGGGGAATTCATTTTCTTAATCCCAAAAATGGTTGCATTACCAATACTCACCACTATCAGAAAGCCGGCGTTTTAAAACCACCAGACTTTTGTGCAAAACTGAACAAATGAAACAAAACCAGACCAAGGAAAGACTTGCTAAGAGGTGGATACAATGTAAAACTATATTCTGAAATGACTTGAAGGAAGTAATTATTTAATGTATATGTAAAAATTGTCAGTTTGATTTGAATGTAGAAAACTGGGAACACAAAGTGACATTTAGCTGAAACCTGGCTTAATGAAACTGGATTTTGCCCGACAACTACCCCCGACAGGAGTTGAAACCTGTTCAGCCACTCCCCTTGCCAAAGGAGTTGTCACCTCTCTGATTAGATTAGGGGTGGAGCAGCTGGGGACTACATGGAGTTGAACAAAGGCCTGTCCTGGACTCAGGCAAATGTTATATTGGGGGGCGTAAAGTGTCTTCCTCTTAGGGGAAACTGGGAGGGGCAGTGCCTCTGCTAGCAGCTGAGCTTGGGGGAAGTGGATAAACCAGTTATTCCACCCTGTGATGTGGGAAGCCACACCCCTTTTTGACCAGGGCATAATTTTAAAAAGATAGATAACTCATAGTGCGGACTTGTCAGAATTATATAAGTAATATCATTATTTTTGTGATTTTTCTGTGAACATTTTGAGAGGCGTTAGGACCCTGTGGTGTATTCTGGGGGGTTGCTAGCGGAAAATAGGGTCTCACTCCAAATGTCTGCATGATAAAAATCTGACACTTCTTCAATTAATGTCCATACTCCTTGCGCACATGTGTGTAATTTTGGGTAAATGTCCGATATTGCAAAACCAGTTAAAAAGCGCAAAATGTTGTCATTTTTGAATGCAAGCCCCCAGGAAGATCAGAGGTGGACAAGCATGGACCATAAGGAATGTATAATGTGCACATGTAATTTCAACAAATTGTATATCTGGGAAGGATGTATTTGAATCAAATATAGATTTGTGGGCAAACTGACCAGGGGAGGATACTCTGACCATAAAACCTACAGCATCACTCTGACTCACATTTCCTTCCCCCAATCAAGAGAGAGAGGAGGAATTGGCCAATGATAAGTGAGAGGGGCAGGTTTAGTTATGGCCAACGCACACACCCACTTTCCAAAACACATAAAAAGAGACTGCTGGGACAGGTAGAGACATTCAATTCCATTTGCTGCGGAGCATGCTGACCGACGACTTCACATCCAGAGATCCAGACTTCAAATCCATCAATCTCCAAAGACCAGAACTTTACTTCAGAACTTAAAGCAAGGGCCTAAACCCACAAACTGAGAACTCTTCTCAGCAGGCCTCAGCAACCTTAAAATCATTTGCGAACTATTCCACAGCCGGGCGAGCTGTTTGAATTCTTTTGCCAAGAACAATTTCCGGAGACCAGACCAGAGATCCAGAGTGACCCAGACCGCTGTGAGCAGAACCAGAGAACTGACCCAGATCACTGTGAAGTGTCAAGACCAGAACCAGAGTCCAGTCGAAAACTTGACCAGATCAGTGGCGAGGCCTATTTCAAATTTATATTGTGAGTACCTAGCAGAACTGTGCAGAACCAATCTCTTAGTTAAAATAATCTAATCCAAACTATTTTAACCTAAGTAGAACAGCCGCCTAGAAATCGTGTCATCTGTCATTTGTAAAGCTGCACAACTGTCACCTGTCAATTCTGAAGCTGCAAGCTGTCACCTGTCATTTTGAGTTTACTTTAAATCCGAAAAACTACCTTTATTTAATCGTCCGTTTCTCTGGAACCGTTTGGGCTAGGAACGAAATTTAACTTTCCTCTGAAAGCTTAGAATCTCGGCTTTCCAACGAACCTTTATACTCCTTATACTTTTGCCGTAATCACGATTCACACACTCATGAATTTTGTGGCGATTTGCGATTTGGCCTGATTTCTTTACCTGTAAAAAGATAGCAGCTTTTTTGCTTTCCTGTGCTAAAAATTCGTTTGTCTCTTTATAACCATCCCTGAATCATTGCTAAAGCGAGCCTGAGCTCATCCCAAGTATCTCTCACTCACCCTGAACCTCCTAAAGAGAATTAAAAGCATTTTCAGCATATTTTTCATCCATTGCCATCACATTTAAAAAGCATTTTGGGCCTGTGTTTCAAACTGCTACCTGTTTCCTCTAAGCTTGCTGGGGGGAACTGAATTTCATATTGTATTTGATTGAATTCCTGAGAACTGTGTGCTCCTCTTTCCACCTCCTTCTATTTCTTACATTGCATAGGGGAGGGGGGTGAATTGCCAGAGAAAAAGTGATTATCTTATCTTTTGCTAAAATCATATCAAGTATTTCTGTACTGCATTTTATTCCTCATTTCCTTTGAATCATAAAAGTATTTTTGCTACTTTATCCATCCTATAATAACTCCTCATTGATTATAAAGAAGTGTGCTAGTGTCAGATTACCCATTGTTGATTAACATTATATTTATAAGGGCGATATCGATTATTAATTTATTGTAAAAGTGTGATATATATATTGTTTAAATTCTCAAATAAACCTTTTAAACTTGCAAAACAGAACTACTTCTTGGCTCAGTGGGGTCAGGGGGATTCTAAGAGAGGGGTGTTATAAAGGGGTAGTCATCCAGAACTCATGAACTGGACATAAAGATATATCCATAAGGGTTTCCATTCAGTATCCCAGACTAGGCATTGAATTAGCTGTAGTGTTGAATTGAATCCTCTTACAAATTGGGGGCTCGTAGCCGGGGATTCCGGATTAGAGCTATCACTTGTGCAGATTAATACAGTGTGCTAACTGACAAGATACATACATCCGGTCGGATCACCACGCTGTGTTAGGCCGTAAAGCACTCCTCAAAGGAACGCTCTAAGGAAACAGTCTGTTTTGCAAAAATAAAATACAAACTTCTGTAAGTCAGGAAGGAACTCAAATTCCAGAATGACGACACTGGTAGACACTTGATGCTTATATACATCTAAATTGGACCTAATAAACTTCAAAGCTTGGTCCCGATTAGCGGATAATCCCATGGGCTTTGATGATCCAGAAAAAGCATTTAGGTCAGCTCAATTGCTACCTTATGCAGTTGAAATTCAGATCAAAGAGGAAGTGACCATCCCAGAAAGGACCCGACAATTCTCCCTGGAAGTGAAATTTAAAAGAGGACAAAAATTGCAAAACCCTGATGCTTATATACATCTAAATGCTTCTCTCCAACAGCAAGGGTTGGGGGTAAACCCAACTCCATTAGTCAACATAGAACATGATACCATTCCAATAGAGGTGGATAACAGCGACTTAAAGAGTATTACTCTAGCCGCAGGCACCATTATTGGAATGGCGGTTGATGACCGACATTCCTCCATTGATCTAGGAAATGAACTATTAGGACCAATCCCCAAGGACTGTTTTGACAGTGACAGTGATGACAAAACAACACCAGACAGGATCTTCACCCGGCATGGGGGAACTTCCTGGTGTACACTTCTTGCCCTTACGGTAAGGAAGATGTGACTTGTGACTTCAGGAGGGATGAGGTGATTTTCCAGGTCCATGAGGGCTGCCTTTCCCACCTGAAGCCTCCAGTCCAAATCAGCACTCTGACCAGGGACTTCTCCACCCAGCTGGAGGAGGCCGCTGAGATAGCCAAACCAGAAGTCTTTCCAGGCTTCAGGCAGATGGTGGAAGAGAGAGTCAACCTAGCTGATGCCTGTGTGACTCTGGAACAGAAGCAAAAGTTGAAACAGATTTTCTTGGATTTCCAAGATCTTTTTGCGGTAGACTCATATGACTGTGGTCGCACCGACATCCACACCACAACAATTCCCACGGACCCTGTAATGACTCCAGTGTTTGTGAAGCAATATCGCTTGCCTCTCGCATCCATGGAGTCCCTTACTGAAATAATTAAGAACCTTGAGACCCGGGGAATAATCCGTCCAGTCCACAGCACTTTCAATAATCCAGTGCTGGGAAAATTGAAGCCAAACGGCCAGTGGAGACTCTGCGCCGACCTTAGGGAGCTCAACAAACGGGTCCATACTTCCCGATGGCCTCTGCCCTACATTGACCAAGGGCTTGCCCAGATTCAGGGGTCACAGGTATTCACAGCAATAGACCTGACCAATGGATACTGGAACGTGCCGGTCAGTAGGGAGGACCAATACAAACTGGCTTTTACCTTTGGGGGCCAGCAGTACATATGGACCCGGACTCCCTTCGGATACCTCAACTCCGGCAATGAATTCAACATTTTCCTACATAAGGCCCTGCCCGACCTGGGTGTGGAGGAACACATAGCGGAGATCGGTTATGTTCTGACACAGTTGAGGGCTGCCGGAGCAAAACTTTCCTTTCAGAAAGCACAGTGGTGTAGAACCCGTGTTAATTTCTTGGGGCATGAGATTACTCCTCAGGGTCTCTGTTGCCAAGAAAAGAAAGTGGAAGCACTCCAGAAACTGAAAGACCCCACAACTCTGCGGGAACTAAGGAGCCTCCTTGGACTGACTAATTACAGCAGAAAGTTCATTGAAGGCTACGCAGAGATCACTAGACCCCTGATTCATCTCTTGAAGGGGGGGGTCAAGTGGGAATGGGGTCCAGAACAATCCGAGGCGGTAAGACAACTCAAAAGAAGCCTCTCACAAGCGCCTTGCCTAGCTTACCCTGTCAGAAACAAGGAGTTCTTCCTGGAGACGGGGTTCTCTAATACGTGCTTGACGGCAGTATTATACCAAAAGCATGACAAGGTCAATAAAGTAATCTCCTATGCGAGCAAAACTTTATCCTCTGTGGAGGAAAAATTCAACGATTGTGAGAAGGCACTCCTGGCAACGGTTTGGGCATTGAAGAATTACCGCCCGTTTATCCAGGGGGAACACATCATAGTGGAGACTCCACACCAGCCTCTGCAATATCTCCAAAGTGACAGAATCCGGGCCGGAAATGTGAGTAATTCCCGAATTACTTCCTGGATTCTGTCAATGCAAGGCTTTCCTGTGGAGGTCAGATATGGCCAAAACAAGAAGAGTCCCCTCGCGCAAGGTCTGGCTGACTTGCATGATTGTGCCAGAGAAAACTGTCTCAAGGACGAAAGTCTAAAAATCAAGGACAACATGGAGGCATACCTTAATTCCCCACACAAAGTCTTTGAAGAAGACAAGAAGACAAGTGTGAGGGAATGCCCACTGTCTATGTGGATGGATGCTCTTACCATGTTGATAACGACGGGGAGAAAGAACTGGTGGCTGGCGTAGGGAATGCATGGGTGAAGGAGTTCCCAGAACCCTCCGCTGGATACAAAATTGGTCCCCGAAGTAGTCAGGTGGCAGACTTGATGGCTGTGCATCAGCCATCCTCACTGCTGTCCAGCATCAACTCCACGAACTGGTCATAATCACAGATTCGGATTATGTACGGTATGGTCATCTGGAAAACCAGAGGCATGTTATGCGCTAATAACAAACCCCTGAAACATGGGAAGTTAATCCAAAACATTGATGATCTGGTCACCTCGAATGGGATGACCATCTACTGGAAAAAGATCAAGGGTCATTCCAAAGTAGAGGGACCGGAAAAAACTGGAAATGACTTAGCTGATCAGCTTGCCAAAACTGGGGCCATCCAAGGGGATCTCATAGAAATAGAGTCCCTGTTGGGGGAAATCCAGGTCACTGCTATCACTAGGTCCCAGACAAATGCTCACAATGATCTTTCAACTGCACAATGGAGTAAGGAGACCCCTGATGCTGATTTAATTACAGCTCAGAAGGGGGATCCAATAATTGGTAAGTTTTACGAACACATTGAGGACCCTGAGAACTTTCCCCTGACGGATACCGATTACATTGGGAAAGAGGACCTAAGAGTGTTGATGAAATGTCCAAAAATGTTCCGAATCAAAGACGGTTTGTTGGTAAGGAAATCCCAAGCTGGCCATGATCAGTGGGTGGTTCCTACCTCATTCCGAAGCCTGATGTTAAGTCACGCCCATGATGCGGCCACCGCCGGTCATAAGGGGTTTCGCACAACACTGGAAATCTTAAGAGAGGTTGCATACTGGCCACACATGGGGCAGGACCTCGACCAATACTTGAAGGGGTGTCTTGTGTGTGCACAATTTCAGCCATCATCCCTCACACAGCGTGCGCCTCTCCAAAAGAGGGGGATGACACTGCCATGGTCGGATTTGCAAATCGACTTTGTAGGCCCTGTGATTCGCTCGTCTAGAGGAAATAAATACATGTTGACCGTTACATGCTTGTTTACCAAGTGGGTGGAATGTCTCCCAACCCCAAACTGCAAGGCACAAAAAGCAGCTGCCCTGATGATTAACCACATCTTTTCCCGTTTTGGTCTACCTCAAAGTCAGACAGGGGTAGCCACTTCACCAGTGAAGTAATGACAAAGATGTGGGAGATACTGGGGGTTAAAAGGAAGCTACACATTGCTTACAGGCCAGCTTCTTCTGGAGCAGTGGAGAGACATAACTGAACCATTGTGAGCATATTAAAAAAAGTTTGTGGCAGATTCTGGGCCAAGTTGGGATATCCGATTACCTCTGGTCCTAATGGCCATCAGATCTACCCCTTCATCTGCAACTAAAATGTCACCATTTAAGTTGCTGACTGGACGCAAGATGGTGCTTCCCCAGCATTTGCTCTACAGAACCCAAGAGCAAACGTTGATAAATGACTCCACAACTCATGAGTATGTGGAGAATTTAATTAAACACCTTCAGCATGCTTTTGCCTATGCTCAGCGGAATCTGGAAAGATCAGCCGAGAGCATGAAGACCCACTATGATTTAAAAGCTACCCGAAAGGAATATAACGTGGGTGATCGGGTCTATCTATACAATTTCCAAAGGAACCAGGCCAAACAGCGAAAATTCTTGCCTACATGGAAGGGACCGTTTGAAATTATAGATAAGATCTCCCCTGTTGCCTATAAGATCTGCATCCCCGAAGGCAGTTTGGCAGAGGGGGAAGACAAGTGGGTCCATATAAATCAGCTAAAGTGTTGCCATCCCAGGCACACTCTGCAACAACTGGAGGAGTCCTCTGCAATACCAGAGGGGGCCGCTCCAGAGTAATTCAGTTCCAACCCTAAAATATCCCACATATAGTCTCTAAAATATTATACTCTTGTAAGCCACTCTCTTTGAATGATAACTTGCATCTCAAAAGTAAAATGTTAGGTATGCTAAAGTATAAAATGTATATGTCTGCCACACGATTAGTAGTGATGAACAAATGTCTACGAATAGGTATTGCCGCTTTTTCTTTGTCGTCCTAGGAGAAAGAAAACCTGGAGACTGGCCAAGGAGGACGATCCGGAGACCGGGAGCAGAGACCCAAGGGGCCCGGGGTACCGCCCAATCCTCCCATCAGGACCAGCAAGGAGAACTGATTGATCGACTGGAGGGAGGAAAAGATGCTGAACTGTGCCACCTATGGAATTGGAAGAAGAGGAGGCGAACATCCCAGATCTTGCGAGTTCCATCAGTGAAAGGACAGAATGGCCATCGCAAGAGGGGGGGCTTGTGGGATGTTTTTACCCATGCATCCAAGCCCTACAATAAAACTGTGCAGTACTGGCATGGAAAACATCATGATGGCCAGAACTCCCCAGAGAGTGCACAGGGAAAACATGAAGAATAGGCTGCCACCCATTTTTGCCTATGTTGTGAGCACAGGAGGGCACTGCCTAAAACCACCAGTGGGCTACACACACAGTAGCCTGAAACCATTGGGAATGGCAATGCTGAAAAAAAGCAACTCAGAACTGTGGGGAATTCATTTTCTTAATCCCAAAAATGGTTGCATTACCAGTACTCACCACTATCGAGAAAGCCGGCGTTTTAAAACCACCAGACTTTTGTGTAAAACTGAACAAATGAAACAAAACCAGACCAAGGAAAGACTTGCTAAGAGGTAGATACAATGTAAAACTATATTCTGAAATGACTTGAAGGAAGTAATTATTTAATGTATATGTAAAAATTGTCAGTTTGATTTGAATGTAGAAAACTGGGAACAAAAAGTGACATTTAGCTGAAACCTGGCTTAATGAAACTGGATTCTGCCTGACAACTACCCCAGACAGGAGTTGAAACCTGTTCAGCCACTCCCCTTGCCAAAAGGAGTTGTCACCTCTCTGATTAGATTAGGGGTGGAGCAGCTGGGGACTACAGGGAGTTGAACAAATGCCTGTCCTGGACTCAGGCAAATGTCATATTGGGGGGCTGTAAAGTGGCTTCCTCTTAGGGGAAACTGGGAGGGGCAGTGCCTCTGCTAGCAGCTGAGCTTGGGGGAAGTGAATAAACCAGTTATTCCACCCTGTGATGTGGGAAGCCACACCCCTTTTTGACCAGGGCATAATTTTAAAAAGATAGATAACTCATAGTGCAGACTTGTCAGAATTATATAAGTAATATCATTATTTTTGTGATTTTTCTGTGAACATTTTGAGAGGCGTTAGGACCCTGTGATGTATTCTGGGGGGTTGCTATCGGAAAATAGGATCTCACTCCAAATGTCTGCATGTTAAAAATCTGACACTTCATCAATTAATGTCCATACTCCTTGCGCACATGTGTGTAATTTTGGGTAAATGTCCGATATTGCAAAACCAGTTAAAAAGCGCAAAATGTTGTCATTTTTGAATGCAAGCCCCCAGGAAGATCAGAGGTGGACAAGCATGGACCATAAGGAATATATAATGTGCACATGTAATTTCAAAAAATTGTATATCTGGGAAGGATGTATTTGAATCAAATATAGATTTGTGGGCAAACTGACCAGGGGAGGATACTCTGACCATAAAACCTGCAGCATCACTCTGACTCACATTTCCTTCCCCCAATCAAGAGAGAGAGGAGGAATTGGCCAATGATACGTGAGAGGGGCAGGTTTAGTTATGGCCAACGCACACACCCACTTTCCAAAACACATAAAAAGAGACTGCTGGGACAGGTAGAGACATTCAATTCCATTTGCTGCGGAGCATGCTGACCGACGACTTCACATCCAGAGATCCAGACTTCAAATCCATCAATCTCCAAAGACCAGAGCTTTACTTCAGAACTTAAAGCAAGGGCCTTAACCCACAAACTGAGAACTCTTCTCAGCAGGCCTCAGCAACCTTAAAATCATTTGCGAACTATTCCACAGCCGGGCGAGCTGTTTGAATTCTTTTGCCAAGAACAATTGCCAGAGAGCAGACCAGAGATCCAGAGTGATCCAGACCGCTGTGAGCAGAACCAGAGAACTGACCCAGATCACTGTGAAGTGCCGAGACCAGAACTGGAGTCCAGTCCAAAATCTGACTAGATCCGTGGCGAGGCCTATTTCAAATTTATATTGTGAGTACCTAGCAGAACTGTGCAGAACCAATCTCTTAGTTAAAATAATCTAACCCAAACTATTTTAACCTAAGTAGAACAGCCTCCTAGAAATCATGTCATCTGTCATTTGTAAAGCTGCACAACTGTAACCTGTCAATTCTGAAGCTGAAAGCTGTCACCTGTCATTTTGAGTTTACTTTAAATCCGAAAAACTACCTTTATTTAATCGTCCGTATCTCTGGACCCGTTTGGGCTAGGAACGAAATTTAACTTTCCTCTGAAAGCTTAGAATCTCAGCTTTCCAACGAACCTAGAAAGGAGTATACTCCTTATACTTTTGCTGTAATCACGATTCACGCACTCGCGAATTTTACCGCGATTTGCGATTTGGCCTGATTTCTTTTGCTGTAAAAAGATAGCAGCTTTTTGCTTTCCTGTGCTAAAAATGTGTTTGTCTCTTAATAACCATCCCTGAATCATTGCTAAAGCGAGCCTGAGCTCATGCCAAGTATCTCTCACTCACCCTGAACCTCCTAAAAGGAATTAAAAGCATTTTCAGCATATTTTTCATCCATTGCCATCACATTTAAAAAGCATTTTGGGCCTGTGTTTCAAACTCCTACCTGTTTCCTCTAAGCTTGCTGGGGGGGAACTGAATTTCATATTGTATTTGATTGCATTCCTGAGAACTGTGTGCTCCTCTTTCCATTTCCTTCCATTTCTTACATTGCATAGGGGAGGGGGGTGAATTGCCAGAGAAAAAGTGATTATCTTATCTTTTGCTAAACTCACATCAAATATTTCTGTACTGCATTTTATTCCTCATTGCTTTTCCCTTGAATCATAAAAGTATTTTTTCTACTTTATCCATCCTATACTAACTCCTCATTGATTATAAAGAAGTGTGCTAGTGTCAGATTACCTATTGTTGATTAACATTATATTTATAAGGGCAATATTGATTATTAATTTATTATAAACGTGTGATATATATATATTGTTTAAATTCTCAAATAAACCTTTTAAACTTGCAAAACAGAACTACTTCTTGGCTCAGTGGGGTCAGGGGGATTCTAAGAGAGGGGTGTTATATAGGGGTAGTCATCCAGAACTCATGAACTGGACATAAAGATATATCCATAAGGGTTTCCATTCAGTATCCCAGACTAGGCATTGACTTAGCTGTGGTGTTGAATTGAATCCTCTTACAATAGACAGCATTCTGTGCTTATCTATTATGATGTCATCTAGCCTTCCTCCAGTTTCCCTCAATAGAGATCCTTCTAAATTCTCTTGTGTTTTATACCCTTCTTAATTCGCTCTTTTTAACACTTGTGTATAGGCGTGTTATAAATGCCATATCATATCCCTCATTTTCCTATATAAATCCCAATTCTTTCCCTATGTCTTCTGTATCCTGCTCATCAGCCCATGTTCGTATTCTTGGTATCCTTTGCAGCTCTGTGCAGGGCTATTGTGACCCTCCGTCTCCCTCAAATCGTTCTTGTGCTTCGATCAGAACTATGCTTCTATGACATAGATACTCTATCTTGTCATTTTTTGTCCCTACTTCTGTTCATTTCTTCTTCCCTTCTCCTCATATCCCTTAATCCATCTTTGACTTGCCTTCTTTGTAACCTACATACTTTCATTCTTTGCGCTTCTACCTCCTCTTGTCTCTTGTCTTCTAATCTCTCCTTTTCTTTCCTTGCCTCGTACCTTCTTTGTTCTTCCCTTCACTTGCTTTCTCTTTCTTTCTTTTCCCGCTCTTCTCTCTCTTGAACCCCATCAATATCCTTATCATGCAGCTGTTGTAATAGTTGTCCTCCCATCCATTCATTATGTACTACTGTTGTTCCCTTAGCTCTGTCCTTTATTTTTTCTGTTTCATTGCTTCTTCCTCTATCTCCACCTGTCTATGTTACCTGTCCTTTCTCTCATCATGCTGTTTGCTTTCATTGTGTGTCGAGATATATTTACATTCTCTGCTTTGCTCTCTTCCATGTTGTCCTCACTGTTGTAAGCGGGGGGCTCATATGTTGGATTAATGTACCTCGCTGCTGTATTCAATTCTTTTAAGGGATAAAATCCCTTGTCCTCTGTGTCTACGTTCTTGTTTCCAGGAGAGGCAAGGGGAGACAAAGGCGTTACATCCTCCCCTTCATGTTGATTAAGCATCCACTCCTTCTCAACAGGATATTCTTTCTTGCTCTGATACATTTTCCACTACTCTAAAATAGCCAACATTTTCTGTAACTTCTTTCCCTTATATGTGTCAGAAATATGTTGTCATATGTCACAATACTGCTTTTGACAACAAGCCCTCCTGAGGCCACGGCATGCGTGTCTTATAGGTCGTGCCACAAATCCACTCCAAAAGATACTTTCTTATTTTGGCTGTGTATTTTGGCAATGTTCTACATAAGTGTAAAAGAGGAGTGTCACCCATGATGACGAGTCGATCCTGACTGTCTATACTTACCCATCCTTTTATTCTTCTATTTATTTTATCAAATATACCACACTGATCAATTTGAGCAGCCACCATCAATCACCACTTACTAATCCAAAAAATCAACTATATGTATGTTATTTAATCAAATTTAAAATCTATACAACAAATGTTCTTATTGTTCCTTCGTTTTCACTTTCTATCAATTTTGAGTATCTCAGTGTTTTATTATTGATATTTTAAGAGTCTCTTCACCTTAGTCTTTTTCATATCATTTTATATCTACAACAAAGGCTTTACACTGGCGTATTTATAACCCAACACATGTGCACTTTTTATATTTGTTCTGCGCATGCCTACCTTTACTAACTTTAGTAAATGTGTCTCATTTTTCTCCATTTTGGAGTTTCATACGCACTCTTCTTCTTGGAATTCTTAACCCCCCTATTTGGAGTATCTTTAATGTGTATCCTTCCATCCCTTGGAACCTTGCTACCCAATTACACGCTTGTGTCTATGTTAGTGAGCTATACTTGCTTGTCGTTTAGGTTGCATTTGCCTCATACATTAGGCATGTCAGAATTGTTCATGTCTTGTGGATGCTATGTTTATCGTCTTCATGTATAACTGCATATTTTACCTAGTGTATATGTTCTTCATGTTGAATGGACATTTGCTTTGTGTCTAATGCATGCACATGTATTGTTACACATTAGTGGTTTTGCCATCTTCAGCCAAAATTATCTCTATGTGCTGCTGTACCTGCCTGGGATAACTGCGGTACGGTTGCCTCAGTGTGTAACGTTTCTCACCTGTGTGTCATTGGGCCAGGGAGGGCCAGAAGCTACAGATGATGTATTCATCTGCCTCTCAACAAAACTACATTTTTGGTGGTCCACGAGGTAAGGGAGGAAGGTGGAATTTTCAACAATAAACTAATGCCCAGCTTGAAGGGGCCCCCCACCCCATGCAATGTGTCTTTTGGTGAGGGGCAGGGGTGCAGGTGGTTTTGCTCAGGGCTCCCTCTCCTGGGGCCCTTCATGTATTTAAAAGTAGGCAATTGGGCCCACCTTCTGGGGTTGGAAGGCAGCTGGTGCCATCCCACCCCAGCATCCCACACAACCTTTTCAGAGGCCAGGCAGGATCATCTATGGCTTGGTCCCATCTTTTTCTTTTTTGAATGATCTCTCTGTGAAGGTGGCTCTGAAGAGGACACTGCAGTATCTGTGATAGTTAGAGAAAGGTTGCAGGGGAGGATCCATTGCTGGAGTCGTGTGTCCTAGTCTCTCATTTTTTTTTAAATGTGACTAGCTTGCAGGTGGAAATGTTGCATAGTTTGTAGGTTTGGTGGTTAAACAGGCTGGCATCAGTAGGCTAGACAGGTCGTCGGGCTTGGAGGGGACAGACATGGCCAAGGAGGAAGAAGTAATGGGGTAGGTGAGAAGCACATATCTCCCACAGTTTAAGCTGCTCCAGCTCCTGCTCAGTGCAACCCCATGACCCCCCTCCCCACAGTCTTAAAGAGAGTGATGGGAAAGGCAAAGGTCATTCCCATCAGTCTTTTCCAGGCTGATAGGGATATCCTGCCCTACTTCCCTGCAGCCAATGCACAAGTGTGATGGGTGGGACAGGAAGACCGGTCTTCTCTCGAGAATACAAATAACACTGTTTTTGGGTGCTCGCCCGTCTGGCCAGTGGCCAGGACTTTTGCGACCAAACAGGTGTCCAGAATGCTAGCTACTTTACAATGAAAAGGTGGAGCATGTGCTGCACGTGTTCGACCATGAGAGCCGTCAGTGAAGGCGACAGTCATTCATGCCCTTTGACCTGTTGTCATCCCCTTCCGCTCCCCCACAGGATGCACGTCTTCACATCAGACCCAGCATAGGGCAGATGAAGGACGGGACAGGGCGCACTATGTAAAGGATATCACGTCAGTGAAAACTCATGGCGGTCGGTGGTCTCCTTGTATCAAAACTCGTGTGCATCTCTTTGTGCGAAGCGCCCAGAGCAGTGCATGTGCAGCTTCCAAGGGCACACAAATACATATCTCATACTGCTTGCTATCTCGCGGAAGGGAAGGGGTGCTTCAGCTGATTTGAAATCCTCTGGAATGTCCCCCTGGCGCTTATCTTTTCTAGCCCTGAAATTGAGGTGAAGGCGGGCGACAATCAGACATTCGCCATGCAAATCACCTCAGCCTGTGACAAAGAATTACAAGGACTCCGAGAAATCCAGAGGTATGTAAGTGGCTTTGGACAAAGGCATAATAACGCGTGTCTGAATTGCTGCTTTTAAAGAGGCCATTTGCATGTTTTGCCTTTTAAATGCTAGTGCTTTACAGAGGGCTAAACCTGCTTGAGCAAGAACAAGGGGACGGAGGGGGCTTGTGGGGACATATGTTATGCAAAAGGTTTCAAGTCTCCGGATTGAGGAATATTAAAAGAGAAAATGTGCGTCTCATTGGAACAGGCCGTTCACAAAAGAGCCCCAAACTTTGATAGTGACAAATTCAGCAGCATTGCTAAAGGGGAACGTTATCACGCAAATAGCAAAAATACGTGCGTTGGCCTACTATGCACGCATTTGCAGGGTGTCCCTTGGTATCTCCCCTTCTTCTTTTATTGTGAAACGCATACCACTGTTAATTGTCTTGCGAGACAGTAAAGCTGTCTGCACGGCCGGCCTTAGCAGCAGCAGCGCCCTGGGCAAATTGGCGCCCTCCCCTCCCTGTGCTCCCCTGGTCAACAGGGAGGGGCAGGAGGGCGGCAGAAGTGCCACTTTTATTTTCAAACTCTGCTCCGGCGCCTGGCAGGGAGCTAATCACTGGAATAGGACGCTCTTGCTAATGCATGAGCGCCCTATTCCAATGAAAACCGCTTTGCTCCAGTGTCGGAGCGGGGAGCAAATCATCTGAATAGCGCTGCAGCACCCTATTGTTAATAAATGTGCCCTGCCGCAGGCGAATATAATAACAAAAGGGCACCTGTCGTGACTTCTCCAGCTATGCCAGCTTAGGGGAGCCCTTGAAAGACTCCACAGAGCTGGTGCCCTGGGGGGCATGGCCTGCCTTGCCCTAAGGCCAGCCCTGGGTGTCTCTGTCTTTGCTTCTTCCCAAGAATGATTGCTTGAGCTCTTTTTCTCCTACAATTTGGTGCTGTGTCTCAGACTTGTGTTCTAAGGGACTACTGCCGACTTGCTGACAGCAGCTTGTTCCACAAACCTTCTCAGCACCAGAACTGAGAGGTGACTAGCCCTATCAACAACTCCAGCGAGGTGGCTAGGAGGAGGCTGACCGTAAGTGGTGCTTCTATGATGCAGCCTCGCAGGCACCCTCCTTTGATAAAGATGCAGAAGTATAACTATCGCTTCTGATCATAAACAACATAACAGTACAATCGGCAAAGGACTGTGCCTGGTTATTAATGTCCTAAAACAAAATAGCAAATTATATGGGTCCGGTAATATGAAGCACACCCTCGGGTTAACTGTTGATTTGGAAAAAAAGCACTGTTATTGTGTTAGGGGATATGAGTGGAAAGTGAGGGGTTGATTGTGAGGGGCCTGCAAATGTAAGAAAGTGTTCCTCCATGAGGGAGGAACACTTTACTTGCAAACACCATATTCTGATGAAGAAAGAATGTGGTGCAGGGACAGGAAAGCTCTGGCTTTTGCATGCGCCCGATTTATGGCTTGACAACAGCCCTAGCAACCATCAGGGATGCAGTGCCGCCACATGGAGGGGTTCTCCCCCCAGCAACACTGGTTTAGCATGACAAAAAAAGGAAAACAAATATGGTACCTTTGAGGTGCCGTCAAACTCCATTGCACACTTTTTCCCTTTAAAACATAGCATTTCTTAGGCTGCAGCACCACTTTCTTAGCTTAATGAAAGTTTAACAAAACTTTCTTAAACTAGAAACGTGACAGTCTATTAAGAAATGCTAGCAATGTCACTGGAGCACATGTTTCCCCCACAACGTATGATTTTAGCAGCTTTTGCTGCTGGAAAGCACGCCATATCCCCCATCCACTATTTAAACCCACCTCAGAATGATGGTGCTGGAAACTGGAGGGGAGAATGTTGGCTTTCCACACATTTTATCACGAGCTCAGAATTAGCCCTGAGTGTTATCCTTTCCTTCTCAGGGCCACTTGGCAGAGTCTTTAAACACAATTGTTCCTCCTAATGCCTCTTGAAAATGTAGAGTTTGCCTTGTGAGTGAGTGCATATGGTTAAGTGAGTGTAAGATAGTGGGAAACAAAATAATTAAAGAAGTCTGAAGTCTAAAGAAGTTCTCATACCGCCATGGGTCTCGTCAGCACATTATAGGTATAGCAAATGTGCAAGTACTTGGAACAGCATGCTTTCATGCAGGAACATTAACATAACCAGTTCCTGTGTAAAATAACCTTTCATAATAACAGGTTAGCAAATTTAAAGTGTACATTAGAATCTAAAAAGTGGGGAGGATCCAAAACAGTGGGGAGCTTTTTCTGATTGGTATGAAGAGATGTCAGAAAGGTTGGAGGCCGCAAATGTTTTGGACATTAAAAGACTTGAATGGCTGAGGGATCATATTATAAGTCTGATGAGTAACGGCTGACAAGGGGAAGAAACGGGGTTGGCACCGGTCCTGATGTATCTACAGTTAATAAAAGAAAAGCATGATGAGAAGATGGCCGAGGACATAATCTAATTCTTTGCTAGGATGCAGATTACGCCCTCTAGACCCCCCCTCCCGCGACATGATGATCATGTGGACAGTTCCTCTGCCCCACCCTTGACTTGTACTGTTCAGAACACAGGAACCCAGACATGGCTACAAGGGTTTCAAGGACCAATCGTCCAACAGCCTGTATCGGCTCAGAGACTGACTGCTCCCCAGTATCGATCTCCAGACTTTCTCAACTATCAGATGTTCAGATCCAGCACAGTAAACAGTACATATTCCACCGCACAGGGTTACCTGGGGAGATGGGCATTCCCAGGCTCTGATAGATTCCTTCTTTGACCACTTTTGCAGCTTCGTTCACAAGGGGAGGTACCAACTACAGAAGGGACTTGCTGATAATTTAAGCCGAGGGGAAAGGCAATTCAATAACTGTAAATGTGCCATGGTCTCCCAAAAGACCTAACAAATCTAGTCAAAGAGCTTCAAACATCAGGGAGGAGCCCCTGAATTTCACAAAGGAACTGTATACAGTCATCCAGTGCTAAAACCCAATATTTGGGTATAATGAAACCCCAACATACTGCAGAGGAGATGGTGGCCAATTCCTTTGTTTGAAGTCTGCACCCTTAGCTACAAGAGAAAATCTGCATTGTTTGGCAAATTAAAGCCCTCTCTGAGCTCACAATAATAAGAAATAACTGTGTTGCTTGTTAGGAAAGGGAGAAGACAACTATTAAAGCAAGCTTATTGCAAAATCTCCAGGGCCAGGCTCCCACACAGGGGCACGCTTGCTAATAGGAAAGGCACAAGGAGAGGTGTCGAAGAAGTGGCAGTTTCCCAACAGGACAGTAAACAGGGGTAGTGGCCCAGTCGCACAGCCTTTAATTACTGCGTGCAGGAGGGGCGCCAGAAGAATGAATATCCGAACCAACCCCTGCAGAATGTTCCTGCCCACCTGCAGAACATGATTAATTCCCAAGTCCCAATTCCTCTAGGTTGAGAGTAAATAATTAAATGCAAACTGCTCCAAGTGAAGATCAATACTGATACAGCCTGAGAGAAAACCTCATCATGAATCAACCTAATCACAGTATGTCAAGATTGCCCATATGTAAAATGTGAAGTGGTCGGTCAACCATCTGTTGTCTGGTAGACACAGGAACTAGTAAGTCAGTGATCTGGTCTCACTGTTTCTCTGACATTCCTTTTCACCTCTACAGCTGTCAAAGCAGTAGGCATACCAAAAACACCTGTCCCACACCCAGCTACCGAATCAGAGACTCTCATCCTAGAACCTAATTCTGATAAACATGTTTTACTGAGCAAATCAGCCCCATTATTGTGTTCAGAAAAGACCTAGTATGCAAATTGGACTGCACTGTCAACTACCAGGCAGAGTATTCCTAGACATTGCCTACAAGAACACTTTGCTGGGGGGCAATTTTGGGACATGGCATGCCACTGCCCGACACAGAGCCTAAATACATGTATTTATCACAGAATTCACCAAATGGCAAGAGTTCCAATTTACCTTTGGTTAACAGATGACAACAAAGTAGGTTATATTAAAAAACGCAGAGCCAGTCTGCATTGAGGTATATTAGTCGAAACGGTTACTCAGATTTCCCAGTATCAATTGCATGCAGAAGTTGAGGAGGGTATAGCCCTGAAACAGGGCACACAGTCTCCTCACCCAGCAGTACATGTAATACCCCAATATTAGCTGATAAGAAGCCAGGAAAATATGTTATATATGCAGTGCACTTTTTGGGCGGGTTATAACTTTGCTCCCCCTGGACGAATCCTCACCAAACTTTGCAAAAGAAGTATATGGCCCACTCTGATTTTTGGAGACGTTTGGTCCCGGGGGGGCAATGTTATAGCGGGGGTCCCAACATTTTTTTTTTCTCCATAGACTGAATGGGGAAAAAACTTTTCTCACGCCTAGAGCCCAAACCACTGGATGGATTTTCACCAAATTTGAGGCAGGAGCAGCGGACTGGTGCCGAAAGCGGGCTTTTGTAAATTTGGTGAAAATACGTCCAGTAATTTTTTTTAAATGACCAAAAATTAGGTCTAAAAAAATTAGTGATATCTATGTCTGTTCTGCGGACACATTTCCCTGTTCGCTCCGCGGACAGGACACTGATTGGTTAATCGGCTTGCGTCATGTCCGCGGACATGCGACATGCTCGCTGATTGGATGGTGAAGAGTGTGAAGTGCGGCAGATTTTTGCAAATGCCCGCCATCTTGAATTCACGGACATCTGCCAGTGTCCGCGAACATCGCAGTAAAACATATTAAACAACACAATATTGCACTTGTCAAGCTTATCAAATAATCTCTGGGGAGGAGAGGGGTGATGAGGATGGGATGGGATATGGCTGCAAGAAGCAAAAAAACAGTGTTTTTTACTGCAAAAGTCTGCGAACAGTTTGGATGTTCGCGAACAGTCCTGAAAAGTTCGCAGACACCTCAGCGTTACAGGGTTGGTGAAATGCAGTTCCTGAATGGCTTATAACTTTGGTGCCACTTAATAGAACTGCATGACATTTTGCATGTATATTTCTGACCTGATTCCAAATTAGTTTACAATGTTTTGTGGGATTCTGTCATGAGGGGGCAAAATTAGAGGTGGGTCCCAAAATAATGTAATGGCTTATAAATTAGGTGCTATTTGACGAATCTACACTTAATTTGGCAAACTGATTATAGATCTAGATATAAATGTTTTTGCGAAGTTTGGTTGGATTCTGTCAAGAGGGAGCAAAATTAGAGGGAGGGTTCCCAAAATATTGTAAAGGCTTATAAATGTGGTGCCATTTGACAAATCTACACAAAGGTTTGCAAAAAGATTATAGATCTAGGTATAAATGATTTAGTAAAGTCTGAATGGATTTTGTCAAGTGGGGGCTAGGTTATATGACGATTGTATGTGCATACATTTGACACTTTTGAAAAAATAAAACATTGGTGGATTTCCAGCAAACTTGCATAACGAGCATTGGCAAGGACCTACAAGCATGATTTTGGAAATGTGCCAGAGTTTTATTTTTTGACATTTGTGATGTCACGTTTGATGTCTTGGGTGTTAGTCTTAACAGTGCACGGAGGTGGTGCGAGTTGTGGTTGTTTAGCTTACCATAACAGGCGAATTTCTGGGGGTTTTCGGTTTTAGTTGAAACCATAACTTCCCTTTAACAGAGTTTTTTATTTGAATTTCAAAGGTTTTTATTAGTGCAACCTAACTATAACGTCCCCGTAACAAAGATATTTGATTGAATTTCATAGGTTTTTATTAGTGCAACTTAACCATAACGTCCCCTTTCATTGAATATATATATATATATATATTTGTTTGTATTGCTAGCCTTCCCGGTAGTCCCAGAATTGTCCACCATACTCTCATGTTCTCCCCTGACAGCTACACACTATGGGATAAATTCAGCCCTAAGAGTCAAATTAACTGCCTCTGGGTGAGTTAAGCAGAAATATGAAAACACACTGTAGGCAGACAAGGCCAGCATGTAATTCTGAAATATCAAGTAACTGAATGTTGGTTTCCGATAAAGGCAAAAATAAAAATAAATGGGCCCTGTGTTCAAATGTCTAAGTCCTAATTTCCAATACATGGGCCTGATAGCTGAAAGTGCAGCTTTCCTAACAGAGAGAGCTAACATGGAGGAATGTGTTCATTCTGCAGCATGGAAATTAGCATGCACAGATGAAACTCCACTGCAGGAGTAAATTGAAAGGCACACATTAAAGAAACTAGTGGAAACTAGTGGGTACGAAAAACTGTTTTAAAATTAGCGGAGAGAATGAACATGGAAGCAAAATGCATTTTGTGGGATGCAAGACATTGAAGCAAAATGTATATGAGGGAAAGAAAAATGCATCTTAAAAGCACAATGTTTTGCCATCAGAGCTGATTTTAAAACACATGTTTAAATCCATAGACCTTCCCCCCATTCAATTCAAAGACCCAAGCACTACTCACCTCTCACTGCACTTACCAGACATCTGGGAATTCCTTTGAAGCTTCTGTAGAGACAGGAAAGGGACAGAGCTTGTGGCTGACTAAAGTTTATTGTGATGAAAAGAAGACCACTCAGTCAACAAAGATCCAGATAATGGATGTGAATAATAGTCAGATATAAAATGCAATTTCTGGTCTCTCCCTGAGCAAAATGACAATTGTATGTTACAGGAGACTGACACATGATTCCAAGGGGTGGGATTATACCCCGCTCTTCAGGAAGGTAAGAATACAACTTCAGGTCCTGGGCTTTGAAAGAATGTTAAGTGATTTATTTCAGGTTCTGTCAACAAGTGGGAGATAACTAGACCTGGACACAGATCTTGAGAAACAAAAATTTGCCAATTAATTGAAGTGAAAAATATGTGTGTCATTAATGATTGATACATTGAAAGTGTAAGGAAAATCATATTTTGTCCAGTTCTCGGGGACCATAACACCTACAGAGATGGTTCAAGTATGTCCATAAAGCTTATGAAAAGCTCCATCTGATGGTACAACCAGAGTTATAGGCTAAAACAGGATTACAGCGTCCCCAAACAAATTACAGATGGGAGATTTTGGAATATGGTAGCCTATGAAATTCAATACCTGTCTGTAAAATCTTGGGATTGTGACATTCATTTTTTGTCACTAAAAATCACAAAAATCTGCAATTCACACTTGCAGTCACATGCCGACATTGGACACAGTGCATTGTGTTCGGCATGATTAGACCAATTTTAAAATATATAGTTTGTCATTCTTATTTGTACATTGGAAAAGGTTGTCATTTTGTAGATATTTTAAGTACATAACTGGAGTGTTCAGAAAGGCTAATGAAAATGGGTTGAGTTATAACTCCCAGAGATGGTGCCTAGAAACCTCAGGACCAATCAGGGGGAAGAGGCAAGGCCTTGTTTAGGGGGATGACAGATAGGGATCCAATCCGAATCATGAATTAAAAATCTTGCACCTCATAATTTAGATATTTTGAGGTGTGATTATAGGTTTATAATGTAGAGCCACAACAGGGAAGGGGATCTCAGTCCAAAATGATGAGCTGTTTGAAATGATCTAAGCTGTCTCAGCTGACTGCAGCACTATAAAATCATTGGAACGAAGATAGAAGGAGGTGGATGAGACCCGGAGAAAGACTAAAATCTGAACGGAACCAGGACAGAAGGATTGATGCTGGAGGTTATCTATAACTGAGCCTGGACTGCCATTTTGTCAGATCCCTATGCTTCTAATGAGACAACCCTATAACTGAGCCTGGACTGCTATTTTATCAGATCCCTATGCTTCCAATGAGACAACCCTGAAGGCTTGATGATTTTTCATGAGAAAAAAAACCCTGAGTGATTTAAAGTAAGTACCAAAGACAAACCATTGGTGAGGTTCTATTTGAATTGGTATATTTTCCCATATAGATATTCATGAGTAGATCCCAAGCACTTGTGATTTATTCCCACATAGCAAGTGACATGGGGTAATCTTGGAGGAATTTGAAACCTCCAATATTTCGCCCAGTGTCAATAATGATATAGTCCTATAAAATAATTTTCAGACCACCTATATCCCTTTTGCCAACCCCTAAATTGGTGCTATGAAAAAAATGAATTTCTTAATGGTTTAACAATCCCAAAAGCTGTACCAAAGCAGAGGGGATGCGAAATCAAAACTGAATATCTGGGTTTGTACTGGGCATAAAAGTGTCTTCCAGGTTACACAAAGTGAAATAACTTATTTAAAAGCACACACTCTGCTGAGAGTGAGAAAGGGACTGCAAATTGAGAGATTATTTACTACATAGTAGTAAAGGAAAAGTATTCAATATAGTGAGAAATGTATTTTGTGCGGGTACATGGCTAGAAATGAAGAGCACTGCACATGTCTATTCTGTTGCCAAATAAAAAAGCATTACATTTCATTTAAAGTCAGGTCTTCACATTCTATATGGTAAAGCAAAACTGTCATGTCATGTTCTCGTGCGCTGCCTAAATTAAATTAATATTAAGAGTATTTTGTGAGCGACCCCACTATATTAAGTATTCTATAGACCTATGTTTCTATGTAATCAGAGTGGAAAAGAAACCAAGAGGGAAAACTGTACATGTTGTTGAGGAGTCTGTGATATTTGTTATCCTAAACCAACTGCTTTTTTTAATTTGTGGGAAAAATGAATTGTCAAGAAAGAAACACATTGGGAACACAGAGTGAGGTGGCATGTCGAGTGATCATTCGTATGCTCCTAAGGTTAGGGTCCTATGATGGGCGAGAGCAGCCTTTCCCATAAAGGCCCTTATGTCATTTACCTACCACCTCCCATGTACCGACTGGAGCTGACCCCATGCATGCCACTTATAGAGAACAGGGAGACGTGAGGCAGGTGGGTTTGTCTAGCCCGTGTCAGTCTGATCAGGGAGGTCAGTCCTTATCTGATATTGATGAGTATTCACCATTACAAAAAAGCAGGGAAGGCGGCAAGACCAGTGTATTATGTAAACACATTTGATGAAAAGATCAGTGATTAGACTTACAGAAAATGAGCTTACAAAGAGACCAACTAGCCTGCTTAGCTGAAAGAGAAAGACAAAGACTTCAGCCTAGGAAGGGCATTTTAAAAACCTTAAAACATTAAGGTGAATGGGTGGATTTCCCCAGACTACCTGGTTGGAGGGATAGTACCCATTGGCAAAAGTCTTAAGAAGAGACACTTCTATCCTATGCCAACTAATGATGACAGGGAAAGTGATCCTGAGAGCTCTGGGCGGCACAGGCGAAAGCAGGAGTCCAGATCCCATGATTTTGGAAGACATTGAAAATCTCAGAGAGATAGATAACGCCTATAAAACAGGGACTGGAGTTCCAACAAGAGCACAGATTCTGAAGGCGAATGGATGCAGGTTAACGGGCAAAAAAGAAATACCAAACAGTGAAAAGGTTTTATAAAGAACCTCATTAGACAAATTAAACCCATACAAAGCTTCATGACCCCACACCACAAGAATGCAAAGTATTCAGTGTGGGAGCACTTGGAATTGTACAAACACATGATGTCATCATTTGAAATAAAAATGTCAATTGTATGGAGTATGCAATATGGATGTTTTGTCCAGAGTACTCCAGTTTCCTTGCTGCATCATTATTAATGGTTCACCTATAAGGCAGCCATTTTGAAACACTTATCAACTCATAGGAGGCACACAAGGCTTCCTATAACTTACAATGTGGGGAACATGAGGAGCCTAGGGAGTTTGCACAATAATTAAAGCGTGTGTTTGTACAGACAAATAGTAGGGAATTTGTGACCACATACTTCCATGCCCTACCCAAATATATTATTACCAACTAATTGCAGATTTTCACAAGCGCTGAAAGCTGGATTGTGTAATAAAACAAACCAAATGGATTTATGTGGCCCAGAACCCCACAGACAATTGGGCCTCATTACGACCCCGGCGCTAAACCATGGTGCTATTAGGGGTCCGCCATGGTGAATGGCGGAATTACCGCCCCATTCCAAGGTTGGCGGGACAGTAATTACCCATTCACCATGGGCCCTTCCCCATTCCCATTTTTGCTCCGTAGGGCTCAATGGGAATGGGGAAGGCGCTAAGTACGGTGCCGCAAATTGCGGCACCGTACTTAGCACCAAGGTCCCTTTGCGGGTTGGATTTTAACGCCTGCAAAAAGCAGGCGTTAAAATCGCCAACCCGCAAAGGGACCTCGTAATCAGCCGTTAAGGGGTTAACGGCGCCGCCACCTTTTGCGTCGCTGTTAACCCCTTAACGCCAGGGTTGTAATGAGGCCCAATAAAAGTATCACCAAGCAGTCAAAACCGAATATTACACCTACCGCTGTAAAAGTGGCAGAGGGGAAAATTACCCCTTCTTTAGACCTGGTGATGGGGGGGAGCTAAAAATACTCCTCCAGCTGACAAGCAGAATGAGAGGCAGAGGAGATCCTCAGAGAAGAGCAAACAGGTGTCCACAAACTTGTGCAAAACTCCCGTGCCCTGCACAACTAATTCTTTGCAATCCAAACAACATTTATAATCATCTCAGTGGTTAATTTCAATTATATGTTTTTCTTTCGAAACAATGATTTTACTCAGTGGTTTATACATCAACAATCTCGATTGTTTATGTAAACATATTTTTTTTTTCAACACAATATATTATACAGTATTATTTTTCAACAATAATAGAATAAACAAGACCATCATCAGGAATGTTAAATCAACAATCCTTGAATCATGAGCTCTGCTCTACATGCTTTGGGAATTCTTATCCCTTCCTCAGGAACTATTCTTCGTGTTTCTCATGCCTCAAATTCACTCTGATCTAAGAAAAACGTAAAAAGTAAAGAGTATACCTTTTTAGTTAGGTAATCTTCTTATAGGTAACACAACTTAGTGTAAGGGTTGTTTTTCTCCCCTGCAACTTATAACATGTCTATAGAAGTACAACACTTTTAATGAAAACTAAGGTGTGCTCCTGGACAATAGGAAGCAGCAGAGGAGACCTGCCGCCCAATCTAGTGCTAGTCAACCAGTGTATCAGAACAATGACCCTTCTGACCCTACCACCTATGTAAGTCCTTGTAAGTCCTTGGTATAAAGGTACAAGGCCAATCCCAGGGTTTATTTACACTCCCCCACCACAAAGGGGGATTCTAACCAGGTGAGTACTTCCCTGGGGAATTTCCCTTTGAATTTCCTTCTAGGAAAGGAATAACATGCTACCTCTAAACATCAAGTATTCTAACAGATACCCACCAAATACTAATTTTTTTAAATGATCTTCCTCCTTCTCCCCAGCACAAAACATCCCTAAACCAGGGCTGAACATTTTTGGGGAAATGTTTCATACCCGAGTTATTTCGCTAGAAGGGAGAGTTACCATTTTAGGGAACATCCAAGATATGTGCAACAACCTCCCTACAACCCTTAAGGAAAGGAAAAAGTGACATATCTGGATCGACAGGTCCAAAAATTGACTGAAGACTTGGGAAGCATCATGAGGGCTCATACAAACACTCAGACCAACCATGTTCCTCAGAATGCCCCACCACCTGGGTCTGATGCCCCGGTGGGTGGTGGGGGAATGACTCCAGGAAAGTCCAGAAAATCAGCAGGTGACTGGGGATGAGGTTTGGGTTGAAGGAAGATGTCAAGCCCTGGAGGAAGCTTTCTTTCTTACCCGAAAGGAACCCCTGGAACCTCTCAACCTGATACTGACTTTTCCACCCCATGGAAGCTAGAACCCAAAGAACAGATGGTAGGTAGAAGAGTTCAAAGAAAAACCCGCTTTGAGGAAAAGGAAAGCCAAATAATCCCCTTTATGATATGATATGATATGATATGGTATTTGTAACGCGCCTATACACAAGTGTTTCAAGGCGCGACGAGGCAGGGAGGGAGGGAAACAAGGGGAAGACAGACAAACGATCCTACTAGGCCAGGTGTCATTCAGATCGTGCAAGTGCAGAGGTAAGGGGAAAAGGAGAAAGTGCAGGGGGAGGAGGTGGGGGGGAAGTGCAGTACAAGGTAAGTAGCGTAATAAAATAATAAATAATAAATAATAAATAAAAGGGCCAGCTGGTGGCAAGTGCGAGGTAAGTGCAGAGCAAGTGCTGGGAAGGGGGCTGTAGGGATGCAGTGACAGTCCCACAGTGCAGGAGGAGCCAGGGAGGCAGTGCAAGTGGAGAGTGGCTGGGCCCTGGACCGAGGTCACAGAGTGGCCCAGATGCAGGTTTAGTGCAGAACTTCAGTGGGGAGTTTAGCAGGTTTAGCAAGGGAGAGGGAGAGAGAAGGCAGAAGCGAAGAGGAAGGTTTTGAGGTGCTTCCGGAACCGGAGATGGTTCTCCTCAAGTTTCAGGGAGGCAGGAAGGCTGTTCCAGAGGGAGGCCCCTGCTGCGGAGAGAGATCTACCCCCAGCTCGTTGCTTCGAGAAGCGGCTGACAATGAGGGAGTTGGAGACGGATGAGCGAAGGGCTCGTGAAGGCAGATATTTAGGAAGAGAGAGTTGAAGGTATTTAGGCCCCAGGCCCCAGAAGGCCTTGTGGACAATGCAGAGGGTTTTGAACTTAATCCTCACAGCCACTGGGAGCCAGTGAAGAGATTTCAGTCCTGGAGAGATACGGTCCCTGGGCTTGAGGCCAAGGACAAGTCTCGCAGTTCTGTTCTGGATAAGTTGCAGAGGGCGGAGAGTGGAGGCAGGCAGATTAAGATAGAGGCTGTTACAGTAGTCCAGCCTTGAGAGAACCAGGGCTCGGGAGACAGTGAGCTTCTGGGGGAAGGAGAGGAAGGGAAGAATACCTCTGAGGAGGTGCAGCTGGTAGTGTGACTTCTTAGAGATGTCAGATATATGAGGAGAGAAGGAGAGTGTGGAGTCGAAGATGACCCCGAGGTTTTTAGCTTTGCAGGTAGGGGCAGGAAGGGGGCCAAGGGAGGCTGGGCAGAGAGCTGCAGGAAAGGAGGGAGTGGGTGTGCCGATGAGTAGAATCTCAGTCTTACTGGCGTTAAGGCAGAGGTCATTGGCGGCACACCATTCCTGGATAGCAGACAGACAGTCGGAGATGAGGGAAGGAGAGGAGGAGGCCGAGGGTAGCCTGAAAATGAGCTAGGTATCGTCCGCATAGCACTGAAAGTGGGGGCAGAGAGCGGCGATGCGGTGGGCAAGGAGTGCCAGATACTGGTTGAAAAGCCAGGGAGAGAGGTTGGATCCCTGGGGGACACCACAGGTGGAGTAAAAGATGTCAGAGAGGAAGGAGCCCATTTGGACCTGGGAGGGTCGACCGGAAAGGAAAGAGGTCAGCCATGCCAGAGCCTGACCAGTGATACCCAGGTTATCACGGAGACGGTTGAGCAGGATGGCATGGTTGACAGTGTCAAAGGCAGAGGAGAGATCGAGCAGAATGAGAACACAGGGAGTGTTGGAATCGAGGTTCAGGAGCAGGTCCTCACGGATGTTCAGGAGAGCAGTTTCCGTGCTTCCGTGAGACCCAATTTATTTTTATTTATTATTATTTATTTGTTGTTCTCTGCTCTGCACTTTCCACTTCTCCTCCTTCCATGCACTTTCCCCTTTAACTTTCTAATGCACTTGCGCATTCTCAATGTCAGTGGGCCTAGTAAGATCGTTTTGTTCTCTCCTGTTCCCCTCCCTTGCCTTGTCGCGCTCTGAAATACTTGTGTACGAGCGCGATATGAATAAATTATATCATATCTCTGTAGGAGAAAATACTGGTGATGGGAACCCTTCTCGGCTCTTGAAAATCAACGTCCCTCCCAGTACCAAGTGGTATTCCACACTGGAAGGGAATACTTTGAGATTTTATACGAATCAAAATCTGGAAAAAAAACCAAGACCCTTGAAAGAGGATGATGAAAAACCAGCTCAAAGTCTGACCGTTATTCAGAAAAAGGGCAAACTATTATTTTTCCCCATTCAGATGAGTGTGCCTCAATAATGGAAAAAGCTTCATCAGCGAATGGGAAGTGGGGTTGGAAACAACAAATTCTAATAATTTCCTGCCTAGCAAGTGTATGCAAAAATGTCCATTGGCAACAAAACTATCAAACATAAATGTTGGGTTGTTAGAGATGTCCATTCTGACTTTTATTTGGGTAGTGACATGCTCAATCGAATCACCATTATCCTAGATCTGATTAACAAGAAAGCTTGGTCACAACTTGGGCGTAACCCTATGGGCTTCGACAACCCTGAGAGTACATTTTGGTCAGCTCAGGTGCTGCCTTATGCAGTTGAATTTCACATGGGAGAAGAGGTTACCATCGCAGGACAATTTTGACAATTCACGATTCCACTCAAAATGAAGCGAGGACTGAACCTCAAACATAAGGATGCTTACACAAATTTGAACTGTCAATTGATATGATATGATATGATATGATATGGCATTTAGAACGCGCTTATACACAAGTCTTTAAAGGTGCAACAAGGCAAGGGAGGGGGAACAGAAGGAAGACAGAGACAACGATCCTACTAGGCCAGGTGACATTGCGATCACGCAAGTGCAGGGAAGGGGGGGACGGGGAAAAAGTGCAGGGGTGAAGGGGAGGGGGCAGTGCAGTACATAGGATAACAGTAAAATAAATAAAGACAATCAATAAAAGTACGGCCAGCTGGTGGCAAGTACAGGGGTAAGTGCAGACATCAGGTGTCAAGTGCTGGTAGGGGCTGTAGAAATACAGAAACAGTCCCCAAGTGCAAGGATTGCTAGGGGGGCAGTGCAGATGTGCAACTGGTAGGGAGGGGACATGGGCCAGAGATCAGAGGGTGGCCAGGTAATGTAAGGATATTTGGCGTGTTACAGCACAGAGTACAGCACTACTGCACAGGTAGCATTTTTTTTGATGCAGCACCACCACATGGGTGTGGTGCATTGCTATATGTGTTGTCAGAGTAACATGGACATATAAGTAAAGACAGGCTATTCAGTCAAAAACGATTTTTACATATAAGATGCAAATCTATTTTTACAGTTAAAAGCACACATGTGCACATTCAAAATGCACACTATTTTTCACCTGAAATGCCTATGTTGCAAGAGACACATTTGAAAATGAATAACTAACCTTATTAATAACTAACCTGACTAATAAAACTTCATTTAACATAACCCACTAATAAAAATGTGTCTCCACTGCAGAATTAGGCCTACTCTGAAAGTGAACTTTTAAACGCACATTCATTTTTTTTTCTCTGCTGCTCTGTCCACATAACTACAGGAAGCAAAGAGCTCGAAGGAACAGGAAATAAGTTTGTTACAATTTTTACTGTAGAAGTGAGCCATTGTGTAGTGAGGGAGGAGATGACATGATTGATTCTGATTGGAGCAGCGTCATAGCAAGTATCATGCTAGAGGCTGTGATTAGAACTTTGCTGGAGAAGCTTGAGGAGAGGGAGAGGACAATCGAGATCTTGCAGAGCTGGGAGAAGGATCTGTTTCCTGGCTGAGGCATTCCTGCTGCAAAAGCTGAGAGTTACAGGCAATAACCCCGGTTTGAGAACGGCAGACGCTTGTTCTCACTGGGGTTGATTTTCAAGGGAGCCAAATTCAGAAAGAGAATAGCCGGAGAAAACTCATGCTGAACAGATAAGGTAATTACAGAAGCGAGTGGGAGCTGTGCGAAAGTGTGCAAAACTGTTCAGTCAGTGTATTCGAGGGAGTCTCAGTCTCTTATCAGCATATTTAATGTTACCAATTGAATATATTCTCGCAGCTCTCTGTTCATTTTATCACAAATAATGTTGTACCATTTCATTTATTTCTGTAAAAAAAAGTTAAACTGTGTTTAAAAGAAATTTCTATAATACAAAAAATATTTGAAAACAGATAGCTAGTGACTATTATTTCTCTCTTTCATTTTGCATGGGAAAAGGTTTAAACGTGGGTAGATTTTTAAACAGTGCAATTGTCATTTTAAAACAGATGTGTGCATGATTCTATTCAGTATGGACAGTTGTGAGTGACTGTTTGTAGCATAGCCTGTTGGAGGTACATGAGTCAACGGGAAGAGAGACTCTCTGGACACAGTTCCCTACCGTATATAAGGTAGTGGAAATTACCACAAAAATACCACAATAGCCCATGGTGGCACATAACACTAACACTGAAAATGTGGTATCCCTAAAATGTAGGCCTGAGGTCTCTCTAGTGATCAAGAACAATCTAGATAAAAACAAGGGATGTTGGATATTGGGGCCACAAATAAACCAACCACTATACCAACCAACTACGCAAACTACCGCGCATATCATCTAAATAGGTCTGAATTCTGAAATAATGCAATGTATTATTGTCATGTGTGACCCAATATGAATACAGAGAGTGATTATTGCTAAAGGTATTTTGGCGGCAGCAAAATACTGCAAAGCCACAAATATCCACAAAATACCCAACATATTTATGGTGTGTTGGCCAGGAAAGTGATCATAGAGTACCTACTGGGCGTGGCAAGCGTGTCTCACACTGCCATTTGCACATTAAAGGGAACCCATTTTATAATAGCAGTGTGCCACTAAAAACGAATTTCAGAATGTCACAAAGGGAAACCACATTTTCAGACCTAGTGCAATATTTAGAGGCAAAGTTGTTTGCACATGGGACGTGGTCGTCGAACAGCACCTTAGAATGGCGTGACCGCATTCAGGGTGAGGTGCAGAAAGAAAAACTAGACAATATTTTTGCAGAAGGCAGCATAATTCAGGTCTGCCTTACAAGATTATTGAATGCAGCCGATAAAAGCGCAGAGAAAGACTGTTTAATACGGCTATGCGGCAAAATATGGTTTATTTTGAATAAGTCCCTGCGAATGCAGGAAAATGATACCCAGCTAATTACCAGGTTAAAGACTGAATTAGATGGGGCAAGTAAAAATCAGGAAATGTTAAGAGCAGAATTGGATGTATGCCAAAAAGACATCCAGTTAAAATGCAGGGATTTTGATTCTCAATTGTGCAAAAGCAAGAAACAGTTTGAAGACAGTGAGCAAGAATTGGTACATTTAAAAGCTTTAGTGGACCAAATTAGGCAAGATAAAGATGAAGTTATTTCTGAAATGCAGATGTTACAAAAAGAACATTGTGAAAAAGAATGTGATCTCCAGAGTGCAGAACAAGAAATTATTAAAATGACTCAAGAAAGAGACAAGAGAAATAAAGAGTTCAATGAATGCCAAATGCAAATGTGCGACATGCAGGAGGTGATTAATAAGATGAGTGATGAAAACAACTATTTGCAAAATGAAGCAAACAGACTCCTTAAAAAGTGTAAGGACTTAGAACAGCAAATGTGCATTCCCAAGTCCCAGGAGAGGCGGCAGGGTACCACATTCAATGGAGTGGAGGTGAATTCTAGTTCTGCCCAAAGAACTAGTGCTCCAGTGACTGGGCCAGTGACTGAACTTGGTTGCAGCGCCCTTGGGGGATTTGATACTCCCATTGGGGGCAGCCACCAATCTCATACACCTGAAAACAGGATTGAATCACAAAGTAGTGCAATTCCATGCATTGCAACATGTAGCCCCATAAAAATAATGAAATCCATTAAAGCCCTGATCAAACCATTTAAAAAGGGAGGTGAATGCTGCATTGAGGATCATTTAAAAGCGGTGCATGACATTTTTAAAGCACTCCAGATACCTAAGGAACAGTACAGACAATATTTTCATTTAACTTTATATGCCCCGACGGCCAGCATCATAAGGGGATTAAATGAACAGCAGAATATGACCTGGGTGGAGTTTGAAAAAGAAATTAGGCGCCATTTTTCTCCTTTTCAGTCATTGCAGGAGGCAAAGAAAGTCGCTTACACAATCACCGCTGGACCTAATACATACCCTCCCTCAGTTACACCTATGATGGGCACCTCCTCCCCATTAAAGTTATGTACTGGACCTTGATTTTCCTTCACTGTGATCTGACTCTGTGGGGATCTCCCTTCATTGATACTCTTTACCAGCTCCTTGGACATAATTGTGGCCTTTGCGCTAGTGTCAATCGTAGCAAAGGTGTGGCATTTTTCTTCTACAGTGATGGGTGCATAATATCTGTCCTCAACTTCCTCTAATACACGTAAGAAGTGTGAATTCTTACTGATTTCAGGGCTCATCTTTCTCAGGCCTTTTTCACTTTTGGCTAAGCACATTGGTAAATGGAAAGACATTTTTCCCTCCTTTTTACCCATTTCTGAGCGAGAGACTTTATTCATTTCTCCATGATCAGAGGTTTTTTGGAGTGTGGCCACTGTTCGTCCATCCATCTGGGTAACATCAGAGACCACATTACAACCTTCCAACTGAACATGTGTAACAACATCATTCAGCAATTTGTCATTTTTTAATTCTGTGCATTTGTGATCATTTAGTGTGATACCAGCCCTTTCAGCCTCCTCAAAAATATGTGGCATAAAGAATTCTTCAGGTGATTGACTTGTACCCTCCTTTTGAGTATTCCCTTTTTCTGCCTGTGTTTGGTCATTGTTTTGCTTGCCCAGGGAAGGAGCTATAGCATCCCCACTTACTCCCTGTTCACTGGTATTCCCCATGCATGAGTCATTTTTCTTAAATCTGTCCCTTTGTTCTTTTGGAATTCCTAATGTTTCTTTTTCATTTGTGCAAATCTTTACTGTTTTATTTAGCTCTAGGTTAAACCGTACCTCTTTTTTAGAAGTATTTGCACTTTCTGTCACATGTTCATTTACTGGCACTTTCATTTTTAATTCATTAGGCATCTCAGAGTCGTTATGCAAAATTATATCAGAGCAATCTGTCATTTTGGCACTGCAGTTATCATGAGTACTTAGTCACTTTTTGGAAGCCCCCCGGTCATTGCTATGGCCATCAGCCCCCTCTTTGGAAGGGTGTTTTTGCGCTGTATAGAGCTTTCCTATTTGCTCAGCTAACATTTTCACTTGGGCCTCAAGGCACTGGAACCTTTCCATCTCTCTAGAATCCTCTTTCTGTGGCCTAGGTCGATATTGGTTGTTTTCCCCCTGATTGGATCTATTCTGATACCTCTCAGGTGATTGATATCGGTTGGGATGGTTTCTGAACTCTTGATTCATTTGTGGAGGGGAGCGGGGTGCACCCATCCTTTGATTATAGTCCCCTGGTGGGGAATCATTGTACTGACGTGGTTTGTAGTTCATGTTTTGCCTCATATCCTGTCTCTCAGATGGTGGGTACTGGCCCCTATGTTGATTTCCATTATCAGTAAATCGATCCACATATCGGGGTCTATCCTGATTACCATATATCATGGTGTTGGGATCAAATCTGCTCTGTGTCCCCAATGACTGGTAGGGACCATCATTTCTTTGATCTTGATTTTGTCTCTGGTTATTGTTCATACCTGCCATATCAGGCCGATATCCTACCCGGGGTCTGTCCCCTAAATACCTAGGGCTGATGTAGCTTTCCCTATTACTAGGATCATGTGATTGGAACATTGGTACACGAAATGGCGATCTGTGTTGATTACCCCTTTGTTCAGGCGTCACATTATTTTTACCTTGGCTTTGAGCAGACTCAAGGGACATTTTGGCTGACCTGATTTCCATTACTGTGGCTGAGGGTTCTTTAGATTTAGGTCTAGTATCTTTCATTTTATCCCTTTCTCTATCCTGACAATAGAGTACCTCATATAGTTTTGTGCTTTGATGTACAATCCATTCAAGGGACTTGTCACGGTCAAATTCACGGACCAATTGGGATATGATGTCTTTCTGTAGCCCATAGAAGTATGCAGTTTTAAACTCATTGGAATTTGAGTCAAAAGATACATCAAAGCGAGAAAATGCTCTTTTTAAGTCTTGTAAAAATTGGCGAGGGGATATATGTAAAAATATATAATATAAAATAAGTATATAAATAAATAAATAAATAAATATAATGGAAGCTCATGGTTGGTGTGCAGAGAGAAAATGTATTAAATATTGAATGCTGTTTTATATATGCTTGTTTTCTTTTTAACTTGTGTTTAATTTCAGGAAAGAAAAAAAAAAAAACGAAATGTTTTTACCAAGCATGTTTTATTTTTGGAAGGGGGCGTGGCTAACCGCCATGTGAAGAGGACGTTCGCTCCTTGCGCTCCGCTTGATGCGACCATCATAAGCTGCTTTTAACTACTTTTTTCGGGGGCTCCGAACCCCACGAACCGCCTCATCGAGGGCCGACATCCTGCTGCACCTGCGGGTCGATTCCTGTGGCCCTGGAGGACCGGTCTCGCCCTATAGACCGTGCGACACGATCCCGCGGACCAGGGCCAAGATGGCGGCTCCCGAGCCCTGCAAGATGCGGCGGCCCGCACTCTAAAGCCGCTCGCGCCGTAACACTCAGCTGAGGGCCGAGGACACACGAACGCCCAGCTGGACTGACGAGGGGGGCCTGTGGGGCACCCGTGAAGCTTGGAGCGCGAACGACGGTGCCAACGGGACGACCAGCCTGGAACGTCCCGGACGAGGGCGCTGCCAGCCACAGAACCGGGAGCCAGGGTCTCGGAGGCCCTTCGAGGTGAGCGGGGGGGACTAACGCAACCGACACATACAGGCGTGCCCGGCCTGGTAACCCGAAGAAGCGGCCCCGGCGCATACTATCCGTCCCCCCTGTGCCTACGGAGCCGCCCACAGCATACAGCGATCCGCCATCGCGGCCCACCCGATACGGCTTCCTCGGCCACTCCATCGCGGCTCACCCCGGCCACCTCGGTAACAGCGAAGCCCGGAGGCTCAGTCGACATGTCTACCAAAGGAGCAAGGGCTAAGCAACGTCAGACCACCATCGACACGTTCACGGCGGCGGGGCCCACAGCGCCAGATAACATGAGCGAGACTCTTGCTGCAGACCTACCCGACCCCTTGGGGCCTTCAGCGGAACCTAGTAACACACAGATCCTTGAAGCTATCAAACTTTCCCAGGCTGCCGTGGAGCATAAAATAGACGCTGTCGCCATAGACTTGAACCTCCTGCGCCAAGACGTCCGATCCCTGGCCGGCAGAACAGAGGTGCTGGAGGCCCAGGTCCGCGAGAACACGGAAGCTAAGACAGTGCTCCTCAAAGATGTCGATGCACTTCAACAAAAAGTTAAAAACCTAGAAGACAGGGTCGAGGAGGCAGAGGGGCGCGCACGCCGCAACAACATTCGCCTCCTGGGGCTCCCGGAGGGCATCGAGGGATCGGACCCCACGAACTTCGTAGAGAATCTCCTGATACAGGAGATTGGAGCAGAAAAACTCTCTCAGGGCTTTGTAATCGAAAGGGCTCACCGATCCCTCACATCGAAACCCCCTCCTGGCAGCCCACCCAGACCCGTGATCGCAAAAGTACTTAACTACAGAGACCGGGAAACCATCCTCACCTTCTCGCGGTCAGGCGGCCAGATCTGCAGGGGTTCAGCCAAGATATCCATCTACCCTGACTATACATTTCAGGTTCAAATGAAGAGGGCACAGTTCATACACACCAAAGCAAGACTGAAGGCTGCAGGCCTACGCTACATGCTCCTCTACCCCTCCAGATTGAAGGTGATACGAAACAACAGAACTCACCTCTTCGATACTCCGGCAGAGGCCCGAGACTGGATGGACAGGGAGCAGATCCCAGAGGTCGAAGTCAGGAAACGACAACCCCGCTGAGCCCCGTCTCTCAGGGCCCCGGTGCCTTTCGGAGGCCCCACCAGGGAACGGCCACTTACGCCGCAGCTGACCGGATTTCATAACACGAGGCGCCCGGACGAACACTCTCCTACCCCTGGAAGTTCTTTCTTGTTAAGGGTACTCATTACCCGCCCGTAGGGCACCATGCGACCGTCCTTCGGTCTAAAGGAGCGGAAACGGGTCTGTCATAGTGAGGAGCTCCTCACTCGACCTGGTTTATGTTGGGGAAGTTCACAGTTACGGGGGGGAGGGACAGGGGAAGTTGGCACAGTTGTTAAGTGCCCGAATCAGGGACAACCAAGACCACCAACATCCATTTCAGTCAGCACGGACGAGGCACCTACCCTCCGCTGGATAGGCTGGCAGTCACTGAAGCAGAAGTTCAGGGGTGCAAGTAACCCGGCTGAGACCCGCATGCACGAATCTCCAGGAAACCACAAGACCCCCACGATCCTCCGGCCACTAGTGGTGCTCCCGGGGGCGTTGGACATAGCCACCAGAATCCCGAATCTCACATGGCCGATTCGTTGAAAATCCTGACGTGGAACGTCAGAGGCATGAACAGCTTCGTGAAACAACGGCGCATACTCTCCTATATTAAAAGAAGCAAAACCAAAATAGCCCTGCTACAAGAAACACACCTTACATCGGACAAACTGAAAGCATTGGCAAAGGCCTGGCGTGGTACCCTGATAGGTTCCTCCTACTCCTCCTACGCCAGGGGTGTCCTGATCTGGGTGGACCCCTCTGTCCCCTTCCGGTTGGTCGGCTCCAAAGCAGACAATGAGGGCAGGATGGCAATTGCATGTGGCACCATTGAAGGGAGAGAGGTTTGTCTAGTCAGCACTTATGCACCCAACCATGATGCAACCACCTTCTTCCACTCCCTGTATCCACGCCTCGGCCCTTACAGGGACCAAACCATGATATGGGGGGGCGACCATAACTGCACCTTAGACCCCCTGAGAGACAGGTCGGACGACAAACATACACGCCCTTCCCCGCCTGCCAAAATTCTGTCAAGGTTGATACAGCAGTTACAACTCCGAGACTTGTGGAGAGAACAGCACCCAGATGCACGTGTGTTCTCCTTTTACTCCCCTCCTCACGCAGTCCACACTAGGATAGACTACCTTTTCGTGAGCCTAGAACAACAGGCAACGTTCGGCGGTGCTCAGTACCAGCCCAGAGTACTGTCCGATCATTCCCCACTAGTAGCCACCTGGGAGATCTACCCGCCTAGACCCCCGGTCCCCACCTGGAAACTTAGGGCTGAAGCTCTCCTAGACATAGCCCTTCGCGAACACATTGCTGATAGGACTGAAGACTACTGGGAAAGGAACCTCAACAGTGTTAAACACATAGGCACCGCCTGGGAGGCATACAAGGTGGTCCTGAGAGGGGAGATGATTGCAACCATGGGCGGAGCACTGAGGTCGATTACTTCCTCCTTAGAACATGCAGAGAATGAGTTGGGGGAGCTCGAAGGCAGACTAGACCCATCCCCAGAACATTTACAGAAGGTGATTGACCTCAAACAAACCTGTCTCACGCACTGGGAGTCCCTGGGTAGGCTGAGCTATGCCAAACACACTGAACGTACCCACGCTCTAGGTGATAAACCTGGTAAACTCCTAGCTTGGCTGTACAAGAGAGAAGCCCCCAGAACACCCATTTGCCAAGTACTCAAACCAGATGGCTCCCTAGTGCACACCCAGACTGAAATTAATTCGGTGTTCTCTGACTTTTACAGCAATTTATACGCCGAACCCCCACCCGTGGACGTCTCCGACATAGAGGACATCCTGGACGACATAGATCTCCCCAGGCTAGAGCCCCATATGACGGACGCCTTGGACGAACCCATCACCCCAGATGAGGTCAAGGCAATCATTAGGTCACTCCCAACCGGTAAGTCCCCAGGCACTGATGGCCTCCCTGGGGAATTTTATAAATTGTACGAGGAGACCTTGGCCCCACTGTTGGCACAGGTGTTCAACGAAGCCTACGAGCGGGGTGCCCTCCCCGACTCCATGAGGGAGGCGGTGATTGTCCCTCTCCTGAAACCCGGGAAAGACGGATCGCACTGCGGCTCATATAGACCCCTTTCCATGTTAAATATCGATTGCAAGATCCTAACCTCCCTGCTAGCTAGTAGACTGCGAAGGGTAATTCCCCACCTGATCCACCAGGACCAAACGGGTTATGTGCCCGGTCGCTCCATAACAGAGAACCTGCGTAGGTTGCACCATATTATGTACAGCACGGAGCAGAGGCCTCAGAAATACGCGGTGGCGTCACTAGACGCCACCAAGGCCTTTGATTCAGTGCGTTGGGAATGGCTTTATGCCACTATGGCTAAAATGGGGATAGGACCTGCCTTCCTGAAATGGACCCGGCTAGTCTACACCAACCCCACCGCTAGGGTGCGCACGAACAGGACCTTCTCAAACAAATGGGCGTTACATAGAGGCACTCGCCAGGGCTGCCCACTCTCCCCGATGCTATACATCATCGCCACCGAACCCGTAGCCACGTACCTTAGGCAGGAATACGGAGATGGGGGTATTGTAATCGACGGAGTGACCCACCTCGTCTCTATGTATGCGGATGATACGCTATTGTTCTTACATAACCCCGAACACCTCCTGCCCTACATCCTAGAAACACTGGACGGATTTAGTAGATACACGGGTATCCGTATTAACAAAGATAAGTCCTGCCTCTACCCGCTTGCCGCCCTACATAAAGATGGCCCTGGATCCCTCCCCTCCCTTGATCTAGAATGGCAAGCGACCTCCTTTAGATACCTGGGAATCACCATACACCGGGACCCATTCACGGAACATACACTTAATACGGTGAGAGCCAAAGACGCTCTAGAAAAATCTATGGAATTCTGGGGTAAGCTTCCGCTCTCGATGGCCGGTAGGGCCGGTCTACTCAAAATGGTTGCTCTCCCCCGCCTACTATATAACTTTACAAACGTTCCCTACAATATCCCCCCCTCCTTCTTTAAAAACATAAACAAACTATGCAGACGGTTCCTTTGGCAGGAGGGCAGACACAGGGTGGCGCTGGACACACTCCAAAGACCTTACGAGAGGGGAGGAGTTAAGGTCCCTAATTTCGAATTGTACTACCTGGCGAGCCAGCTAAGGCAAGTGATGCGATGGATGGCCGATGAGACCTCCTCGGACACTCGGCTCCTCCAACCTGCATTACCCTACCTCCTCCTGAGGGACCTACTGTGGGCACAGGGCAGATTCACACAGCCCCTTCCATACTTAATTAGACTTGGTATAAAGCTCTGGAACAGAGCGTGCAAAACTGTGGGGCCAGCTGATCCTTTCTCACCTCAAATCCCTATAGCAGCAATTATGGCTCATCAGCCATGGGGCTTTCACGAATCACGCACCCAATGGGAACCTTACGGAGTGGCCACCCTGGGAGACTTAATGCGGGATGATGAGATCATGCCCTTTCCTGATCTCGCTGAAACTACGGGATTACCCGCTGGCCAATTTTTGCTCCATGGGGCAGTGATACACGCCATTAGGGTCAGATGGCCGGAGGCTACCACCCCCATGACGGAAAATACGGTCATAGAAACACTATTGAACACAGCCGAGGGCGGCCATGAAACCTCGCGATTGTACGAAACCCTGCTCCAGGGCACGACTAACACCGAGCTTAAATGTAGAGCAAAATGGGAAATCGAATTTGGCTTAGACTTCACGGATGCCGAATGGGAGAAAATAACCCATTACCATAAAAAAGTCTCCAGGAATGCCCGATTGCAACTCATTCAACTGTACATCACTAACAGAGCCTACCTAACACCAGAGGCTATATCTAGTTTCAGGGGAGCCGAGGTCCAGCTATGCCCCAAATGTAGGGAGCCGAAGGCGGGTATGACGCATATGTTCTGGGGCTGCCCGGAGATACGCCACTTCTGGACACAGGTTCAGGGGAGGGTGGCGGACGCAGACATCGAGCTAGAGGTGAACTGCCCCGCAGTATGCATCCTGGGCAGATGCATACGCAACCAAAAAAACAAACCTCTGAACAAGCTCAAAGACTTGATCTACATAACTGCGAAGAGGCGCATAGCCATGGGATGGAAGAGCCCTAGGGCCCCGCATGAGGCATTGTGGTGGGGGGACCTGACTAAATGGATAACGGCGGAGACTGGCGCGTGGGAAACGGCAATCCTTGAACAAAGGCTAGACTCCAGCGGAGAACTACAACGCTGGGTGGCCTTGACTGAGCCACTTCTGCATCCTAATAACTCTGACGATGCCTCGGATGGATCGGACTTCCCTAGCCATCAATCTGGCCTATCGTAATGGGACAATAATGTTTACTTGGTCTTGAGTTGGGGGGGTGGGGGAGGGAGGGTTACGTTACTTTCTGATTATTCGTCTGATACTCAAGCGATGTATACTTGTTTTTGTTAATCTGTTAAAACCAATAAATACATTTAAAAAAAAAAAAAAAAAAAAAAAAAAAATGTTTTATTTTTGGAAAAAGGGTGAAGTTAGTATTGTGCAATATACTTAATCTGTTTCTTTTCTATTTTTGTTTAGAACATTAACTATTTATACCGGAGGTCACAGGAGACAATGGAGTCCTGGAGCCCACGTGGACGGATTCCGGGAAAGCCCCAAAGAGGGGTGAAGACCAAGGCTGCAAAGCGATCAGCATTGAAGATGATACCGATGTTATGGTTAATGATGATGATATTTGGAGGGATCTTCAAGAATTCAGAAGCATAGGTTGTCATTGAACCTGGACCAGCATCTGGTATCGCGGTGGAAGAGGCACCAGGATTCATCATGAGTGATAGAAGGATGATTTTCCAAAATATCTTCATACCATTGAATCCTGAGATTTTGATTGAAAAACATTTGAACAATACCGGAATTAAGATTGAACAGACTAAAGAGTGGCTGGAAATAAGAAAAGAGGACACTAAGCAGTCAATAAGAGATATATTAATGCAGTTGGAGAAAACATTTGTGAATTCAGCAGACATTAAGAAGAGGAGAGTAAAGAGAGGTGCGGTGATGCTCGCGATATCATTAGTAATGTCTATAGTTGGAGCCATAATAGGTACCACAATATCAACAGCCAATTCTATTTCGGTAGGAACACTGAGTACTAAAGCGCAACAACTGAGTATTGACCTAGAAATAATACAAAAAACATTAGATGGGATTAGAGGGGGACTGGATGAACAAGTAAGATTCATAAATGAAACTGCAATCATTCTAAATGAACAAGCAGATGTGATGCAACGGGTGACTAAAATAATATTTAAGCATGACAGAACTTTAAATGAAATATTGAACATAATGAGTCCTGTTGATAGACTATTAACGAATTATATGAGAGAAGTTCAAACTGCAGTTTCACAATTGATTCAAGGACATATCCCCTTGTATTTTGTTTTGCAGGATATTATTCGTCAAATGATAGAAAGATTGACCAGGAGGGAAATTGATATAATACAGGTAAAAATTGCATTTGAAATGGGTAATGCAATGCCATTATATGTGGACTTGGAAAGACTAGAGATCGGATTTTTGCTATGCATCCCATATGTAGCTCCTGAACTTATTTATCAAACGAAGTGGGTACACAACGTGGGATTTTGGCAAGAGGACAAATTTATTAAGATTAAGACTCCAGAAGTGGTGGCATTTCAGTCATGGGAACCTGAAGTTTATTTAATACCAAACCTGGAAACATGTGTCAAATTTAAAGAACAAAATTATATGTGTCCAGGTAAAACGTTTGTTCCTGATGCCACAGATGGTATTTGTGTTTTGAAATCTGACCCAAGTATATCAGAAGGATGTGAAGTGATTATTAGCAATATGGGGAGTGAAGAACTGGCACAGGCTAAAATGGTCAGAGGTAAATGGTTGGTCAGCACCTGTTTAAAGAACATGACGGTAGTACATTTAAACCATGGAACACACATGGTTAAACAGGTGAAATATAATGTTTTTTATTTACAGGTTCCAAAGGATACAATTGTGTCAATTGGGGGGTTAACATTGTTTCATGTAACAAATGATGTTTGGGAAAGCCAAGTGGAAAATATCGATTTTTTTCAAAGGGATACTTTTCCAATAGATCCGGATGTGGAATATTTATTGAATCACAAAGAAAGACATGTTATAAAAATGAATTTGAGAAAAAACAATATTACAATTAGTAATCTGGGGATAATAGAAGTGGAAAGATTTAATTGGGGAACCTGGGGGGAACGCTCAATAGTGGGTTTGGCTGTCCTGGTGCTAATCATGGGTGGATGGTTGATTGTGCTATCAGTAAAAATGAAAATGTTACTGATTTTAGTAGCTACGTCAGGAAGAGAAAGATATCCCAATACACATGCATTTTAAAAGAAAAAAAAGAACAAGTTGTTTTAGGAATTGGCTTGGATCGTAGCCAAGTTCTAAAAACAAAAGGAGGGTATGTAAGGATATTTGGCGTGTTACAGCACAGAGTACAGCACTACTGCACAGGTAGCATTTTTTTTTGATGCAGCACCACCACATGGGTGTGGTGCATTGCTATATGTGTTGCCAGAGTAACATGGACATATAAGTAAAGACAGGCTATTCAGTCAAAAACGATTTTTACATATAAGATGCAAATCTATTTTTACAGTTAAAAGCACACATGTGCACATTCAAAATGCACACTATTTTTCACCTGAAATGCCTATGTTGCAAGAGACACATTTGAAAATTAATAACTAACCTTATTAATAACTAACCTGACTAATAAAACTTAATTTAACATAACCCATTAATAAAAATGTGTCTCCACTGCAGAATTAGGCCTACTCTGAAAGTGAACTTTTAAACGCACATTCATTTTTTTTTCTCTGCTGCTCTGTCCACATAACTACAGGAAGCAAAGAGCTCGAAGGAACAGGAAATAAGTTTGTTACAATTTTTACTGTAGAAGTGAGCCATTGTGTAGTGAGGGAGGAGATGACATGATTGATTCTGATTGGAGCAGCGTCATAGCAAGTATCATGCTAGAGGCTGTGATTAGAACTTTGCTGGAGAAGCTTGAGGGGAGGGAGAGGACAATCGAGATCTTGCAGAGCTAGGAGAAGGATCTGTTTCCTGGCTGAGGCATTCCTGCTGCAAAAGCTGAGAGTTCCAGGCAATAACCCCGGTTTGAGAACGGCAGACGCTTGTTCTCAATGGGGTTGATTTTCAAGGGAGCCAAATTCAGAAAGAGAACAGCCGGAGAAAACTCATGCTGAACAGATAAGGTAATTACAGAAGCGAGTGGGAGCTGTGCGAAAGTGTGCGAAACTGTTCAGTCAGTTTATTCAAGGGAGTCTCAGTCTCTTATCAGCATATTTAATGTTACCAATTGAATATATTCTCGCAGCTCTCTGTTCATTTTATCACAAATAATGTTGTACCATTTCATTTATTTCTGTAAAAAAAGTTAAACTGTGTTTAAAAGAAATTTCTATAATACAAAAAATATTTGAAAACAGATAGCTAGTGTGTATTATTTCTCTCTTTCATTTTGCATGGGAAAAGGTTTAAACGTTAAAAAGATTTTTAAACAGTGCAATTGTCATTTTAAAACAGATGTGTGCATGATTCTATTCAGTATGGACAGTTGTGAGTGACTGTTTGTAGCAGAGCCTGTTGGAGGTACATGAGTCAACGGGAAGAGAGACTCTCTGGATATAGTTCCCTACCGTATATAAGGTAGTGGAAATTACCACAAAAATACCACAATAGCCCATGGTGGCACACAACACTAACACTGAAAATGTGGTATCCCTAAAATGTAGGCCTGAGGTCTCCCTAGTGATCAAGAACAATCTAGATAAAAACAAGGGATGTTGGATATTGGGGCCACAAATAAACCAACCACTATACCAACCAACCACGCAAACTACCGCGCATATCATCTAAATAGGTCTGAATTCTGAAATAATGCAATGTATTATTGTCATGTGTGACCCAATATGAATACAGAGAGTGATTATTGCTAAAGGTATTTTGGCGGTAAGAAAATACTGCAAAGCCACAAATATCCACAAAATACCCAACAATAACCAGTGCAGTTTCAGATTCAGCCAGGAGATCAGCAGGGGAGAGGAGGAGAGAAAGCAGAAGCAAAGAGAAAGGTCTTGAGGTGCTTCTGGAATCAGAGATGGCTCTCCTTAAGTTTCAGAGAGGCAGGGAAGTTGTTCTAGAGTGAGGCCCCAGCAAAAGAAAGAGCTCTACCACCAACTCGCTGCTTAGAGAATCGACTGATCCTGAGGGAGTTGGAGGCGGATGAGCGAAGAGTTCGAGAGGGAAGATATTTAGAAAGAGAGAGTTGAAGATATTGAGGTCCCAGGCCCCAGAAGGCCTTGTGGACAATGCAGAGGGTTTTGAACTTAATCCTCATCGCCACTGGGGGCCAGTGCAGAGATTTCAGTCCTGGAGAGATATGATCCCTGGGCTTGATGCCAAGGAAAAGTCTCGCAGTCCTGTTTTGGATGAGTTGCAGAGGGCGGAGAGTAGAGGCAGGCAAATTTCGAAAGAGGCTGTTGCAGTAGTCCAGCCTGGAGAGAACCAGAGCTCTGGAGACAGTGAGCTTCTGGGGGAAGGAGAGGAAAGAAAGAATACCTCTGAGGAGGTGCAGCTCGTATTGTGTCTTCTTAGAGACGTCAGAGATGTAAGGAAAGAAGGAAAGTGTGGAGTCGAAGATGACCCCAAGGTTTTTAGCCTCACAGGTGGGAGCAGGAAGAGGGCCAAGAGAGGTCGGCCAGAGATTGACAGGAAAGGAGAGTGCAGGTATGCTGATGAGGAGAATCTCATTTTTACTGCCATTAGGGCAGAGATCATTTGCGGCACACCACTCCTGGATGGCAGACAGACAGTCACAGATGAGAGAAGAACAAGAAGGGAGCCTGAAAATGAGTTGAGTGTCATCCACATATCACTGAAAGTTGGGGCAAAGAGCGGCAATGTGGTGGGCAAGAAGTGCCAGGTACTGGTTGAACAGCCAGGGAGAGAGGTTAGACCCCTGGCGAACACCACCGATAGAGATGGAGATAGAGGAGAGGAAGGAGCCAAGTTGGACCTGGGAGGGTCGATCGGAGAGGAAAGAGGTCAGCCAAGCCAGGGCCTGATCAGTGATACCCATGTTATCACAGAGACAGTTGGGAAGGATGGCATGGTTTACCGTGTCAAGGACAGAAGAGAGATCAAGTAAGATGAGGACACAGGGGGTGTTGGAATCGAGGTTGGAAAGCAGGTGTTCACGGATGTTCAGGAGAGCAATTTCCATGCTTCTGGCAGCTCTGATGGACTGATGGTCATGGAGACAACCAACACATTCAGTGGGAAGATTAAGCTGGGAGATGGCTAGCTTTTCCAGGAGTTTGCCCAGGAACGCAGTGATGGAGATTGGGTGATAGCTGGGCAGGAAGGGTCGGTAGAGGGCTTCCTAAGAAGAGGGTGCACAAGGGAGTGCTTCAGCGGGTAGGGGAAGACTCCAGAGGCAAAAGAGTGGTTGCAGAAGTCATCCAGAGCAGGAGCCAGGGTGTCAATGTGGTCCTTGATGGTTTTGGAGGAACAGGATGAACCTGTTTTGATGAGACGTTCATAGATCAGATTTGTCTAAAAACTTTATCTGGGAGAACAGGGGAAAGGCAGAGAAGGAGGGAGGAGAGGTGGCCAAAGAAGGTCCAGAGGAAGAGCAGGGAGTAGAGGGAGGGGGGAGAGGACAGAATGTCCTGAGTTTTAGAGATGAAATGAGCAGCCAGGGCCAGAAGAGAGCCTGGGAGATGACGGGAGAGGTAGAGACTGCAGCAGGATTGGGCCAGCTCCTTGAAGATTTTAAACAGTTCGGCTGAGTTGTTAGATGCTGCATAGGCACAGGCTTGGATGTGGGCTCTCTTCTTGGTGCGGATAGAGAGCCGGTATTTCCTTTGGGGCAGGCGGCAGGCCAGTTTGTCAGAGGATATACCAGAAGCATGCCATTTCCTCTCAGCCACCCTGCTCTTGCATTTAAGAGTGACGAGGTCTGAGTCGTACCAAGAGTTGCACTTGGCTTTGGGCTTCAAGCAGATCCTCATGACAGGGGCAAGAACATCAAGAGTATCAGATATAGCAGAGTGGAGCATGGAAAGGGCTGTGTCAGGGTGCGAGTCAGCCAAGGGAGCCGGGGGGTGAGAAAGTGGCGGCAAAAGCCTCAACTGACACGCGCTTCATGGGTCGGATAACCGAGAAGGTAGGTGGCAGTTCTGGAGCTGGCTTGGACTGAGGGGTAGAGAGGGTGAGCTGGGAAAAAAAGATGCAGATAGATAGCCAGTATTGCCTTTGGAGCAGGTGGCTGGTCAGAATTCCAACAACAAGGTTTATATTTATATCTGACAACCCTGGTGTATCAGAAGATGACACTATTGAAATGTTGGTGGATAACAGCAACCCACACTGTATTACTTTGGGTGCAGACAACTCTATTGGAAAGGTGGTCAATGCCCAACACTATTCTATTGATTTAGGGAGTAAATTAAAGGAACCATTCCTAACAACTGTTTCAACATCAGCAATGGTATGGTAAAGCATGAAGGCCCATCGATGTAGCCTAGGCTTGGACCCGCCAGATCCTGCTGAGTCCATGGGCTAGATGAAACTGGGGCTGGGTGGGGCACTGTGATGCGAGGCTAGTGCAAGTTCCTGGACAAACAGCCCGGTTTCTACTGGGTGCCGGTTTGGATAGGATTAGGGACTGTTTGGTGATTGTGTAACAGTTGAATATGTGTTTCTGAGATTAAAGTGTGTTCTGAGATTCTGGTCTTTAAGTTTGGATCATGAGACGCCTCTCAGTTGGTCAACACTGATAACACACAAATTCTTCTCGAGGTTGTAGCTCAGGTTCAGGGAATCACCGATGTGAGGAAACAGTGACGTATTCTCGAAACCATGTGTGATGGGGAAAGGAGGCTTTCCAAGTTTCTCGCTGTGTGCTGCTTCCTGCACTCCTCCAGGTGTTATATGTTTAGTAACAGAGAGTGTCCAAGATACATCCATCACCACAGTAGTTATATGTTTTACATATCTGTTCATGAGCAGGACTAATATGTTGCCGTTAGAAATGCCATCCTATTTGAGGTAATGTAAGTCTACTCCGCCAGACCTCCATGGACAGCAGAAAGTAAGTTGTTTCATTTTCATCGTGAAGACAGAGATATAAATTAATACAACTTTGAAGTATAGAAAGAAATGAACACCCTAATTAGTATTGAAATTTAAATTGAGTGAGGGGATGTCTGTCGGTATAGGACGAGTTTCCATCAAACCTTTGACGCTGTGGTGAGCAATGACTTACACATTTTCCTTTGTTTTACTTTAATCCTTGATGTTTTTTATATCATTAGTGTGCATATAACATCAGTTAGTATTCTAGTAGATCGGAAGAAGACTGGTGGCCGTGATTGTTGAAGGGTGAAAGAACTCGGTTGAGCTTAGTTTTGTCACAATTTGTAATTAAAATTTTTAAAAGAATTGCTACTCTTAATGATGTAACAAGACCCTAAAAGCCGACAATTGGTGAAAATGAATTATTCAACAGATGAATGATGAACTATCCCCTTCCCTATTTCTCTTTTTTTTTTACTTTTTCATTTTAATTTAATCAAAGTGAACTTTGGCAAAAGGTTTTTCTTTGTTATGTCCAACCACTGTATGCCAAATACATTTAAAAAAAATAAAGAAATAAATAACAACAGTTAATTCCACCTTTTTGACCTTTCCTTCTCAGCTGATGTGTATGGACTCTATTGCAATGATCGATCCATTGTGTAGTGTGTTTGCCTGTTTTAGCTTTTTTTTCTTCCCAGCACTATTTGCATTGTTTAAGCAGAACATGGAAGCTGCTGGGACATAGAAAGATGAATGTCTGGCGGATGAGTCAGGTTGGTGTCCCGTTGCTTTATCAACAGTAATTACTTACTGGTACTTTACAATAAAGTATTTACTCCGAAATGTCATCGAAAAATATAGGTATTTAAGGGTTAAGAGGTAAACAGGGGTAGGGTGCCGTGATAGAAGTGTACCAAAACAGTAGTGTAACTGTGACTCTGGCGGAGTACAGAGTAGGAATGAAGGGAGGAACGTGCTGGATACTTTTCAAGGGTTGCAGCCATGCTGGTTGACAGCCGATTGAGTTGAAACAGATTTCAGTTTAGCTGTAACTGATATCCATCGGGAAAGTGGAGGAGAGTGCTTTTACTGCATTCAGAACAGTTCCGGAATGGGGAAAATGGATGTAAAAAGTAGCAGAATTGTTAACAGTAAAAAAATAAAAGGAGTGGAATACCGCTCTCGAGTGTTCCCACTCACCTCGACCACTGGTGGGGAGGGTTTTGGAGTGGGGTAGTAATGAAGGGGAAGGGGAACTCGGGGGAAGGGGGGCAAATAAATAAAAGGAATGAGTTGAAACATTTCGAAGTAATTGCTCCACAGTGAATTGCCAGAGGATTCACCTGTCTTAACCATCTTCTTTAGGAAAACCAGCTCGCCACCAACGCACAAGATAATGTGGAAGATGGTGTAATATCGAGGTCCTCGTTTTGGGAGAGATGCATGTACGGGCAGAGTACGCGCTTGATGTTATCACTTGCACGAATTTTATGGAAAGTTGATGAAGAACTATCAAAGAAAAATGAAAATGTGCTTGTAGAAGTGGATAGCACATAATAAGAAAAACCTACTACATGAGTGAAATCCCAATAACGATCTTACTGGAATGAGTAGTGCACTTTCCGTGTTATGGTCTGTGAAAGTCACTGTATAAAAAATGAACTTTGGATACTGGTTGTAATTTGAAAAGAGGAAAATTGATTATTTACTAATCGAAATGTGATTGAAACAAACGAACAGCAATTAACTTTAATTGTTTTGTTATATTTTTTAAGTGATGTATATGCAAGTTTAAAATGTATGTTGAACTAAAAACAACTTTAAAAAAAAAGATAATGTTATTTTTTCAGCTGTCTTTATGCTGAAGGCTTAAGGAGGCTTATACTATGAATAAAATCATTAGAGCTGGCGCCTCAAAGTTTGCACCCATTATCCACATTAAGGAACACAATTAGTTCCTTGGTTCCATTTCTCTTTCAAGATACTTTTCTGCATGAAAACTGGTGTCTGGTCTAGCCATGGGGGTCAACGCACAGGTTGGGCAGAGCGCTAAAAAGGCTGCAGTAATGCTGTCACTGCGCACCAAGTTTGAGCAGAAAGGTGGAGATTTACCTCCAGTTTTGTGGTAGAGGTAAATTTTGCCAATTTACGATGCTATTATCGCGGCGTTATTAGTGCCAAAAATGGGAATGGAGACTTACCGCTCCCCCTCAACTCGAGATCTGGCTCTAATAGTGCCGAAACGAGTTGCGATAACGCAATTTGCATTGGACGGTATCCCGGCGCATTTACCGCTGGGATACCGCCCAACTCGTGATAAAGCCCACCTGGTTGTCAACTGTTCATGAACTGGAGGTTCATAGATCTAAATTGGAGGAACATTAATTCCAGTTCTGGGTCCTTCCACCTAGAGCAGCATTCCACTAGAACTTTGATCCAGCAGTGTTCCCCTTCCATCCTGTAAACTTCAGCCTACCCTTAGTGCTGCTTCCTATTTTTACAGCATAATCTCTTGCAGTCGTTTCTTAGCTTTTAAGTATTTAACACACATTATCAAATCAAAATCCAGTATTCAAAAAGTATATGCCTTATCAGATGCCCCATCTCGGATATTAGGGTTTTGGCTTTCACTGCCTAACCATGAATAGGAGTAGCTGGCACACCTCCAGTGAATCCGCCCCCCTGCCGGCAGAAGCATATTGGTGAGCTTGGAACCCATGCAGCTACATTACTCCTAACACACGATAATTAGTGCTTTGTGGAGGGCGCTGCCATGTCTGAGCATCATTTCACACATTCACACAATTATTCAAAATGCCATCTTTGGGAGAGTCACATGTTTTGGATGCTTGCCCACTACCCTGATCGGAATCCTCTGCACACATATATTAAAATAGCAATATTAAACCCGATAATGCAGAAGCCTTTGGTTCGTTTCTGCTCTGACCAAAGCGGGAAGAGTCTGTTAGAACCTCCTCACGTTGTGCGCATGTGAGACCTTGTGCTAACCTCTGAGAAGCTTAGAACTAGCACCATTCGAAAGCAGAATCGTTTCTCTTTTTTTCTGTGTAAAACTACCGACTTTTATTTCCATGCAGGTTGACTTGCTGCGGATGTGGTTCATGCTCTTGATGACACCAGTGAAGCCTACCAGCTCTTCAAAGGATGGCTGAAAAATCTTCTGATGTTTGAACAGCAGGACGAAGAGAAAAGGGCCCTATGCAAAATAATGTGGTGAATGTGACATGTAGACAGCGCCAGCTTAATGATTTGCAGACATTCAGTGAAGGACATGCATAGTGCTTATAAATCGCGTGGATAAAGGCACATCTGGTTAAGACATTTTTATTACACCAGAAGCACAGTCATTACATCTCAGAAGAATGCTTTGAGAAAACACTGGCAATTCAAAGTTTAATGTGAGGCTTAAATAAACTGAGCTAAAAGAGTTCTCATGAGGTGTTGTTTTGGGCGAGGAGGAGCAGGAACTGGGTGGGAATGACCACAGTTATTATCATGACCATGGGCAATGAATTGGTGGGTCAATAACCAAATAACACCTACAATCGTTGTGTCCCTCCTCATATGTTATTGATACCTATCTGTACTCTAATGCATAGTTTTGGCTAATAGGTGGCGCCAAAGTGCCACCTAATAGCCCAAACTAGAAAACAGTAATGATGATTGTCATGGAAGTGCTTGTGTTGTCTGATGGCTCCGCCCCTCCTTGCAGTGAGATAATCCTTTGTCACTATTCCCTCTCCCTGACCGCTGAGTGTGGCAGTGGGTGCAAAAGTGAGCCAAGCAGCACGAGGTCTCATGCTTTGAAAGGCAGCAAGCCCTGGTTCTATCCTGATTCCTGCCTGCCTTGCATAGGATGCTTCCCCTCCTCCTGTGTGGAAGGCACACTGCAGCAGCTTGCCTGAGGCGGCCGCTCTGCCACCTCCCTCCTTCTGTGCACCATATTGCTTGTTGCCACCACTGTTACTGTTTGTCTGCCACCCATGTTCAGCACTTTCTCTTTGCAGCTTCCAGCCTGCCTGCCACGGGAGGACTGACAGCCAGGAGCCTGAGGAGCTCTCCCTTGAGTCGCTCTTCCTCAAGACTTGAGGCGAGGGATACGAATGGGATACAAAGGGATACGTATATTGATCATCCATACAGGACCATCATAAGAGGAGTGCCAGTTAGAGGGGCAATCTGCCCTGGAATCGCAGGGAAGGATAGCCTTGTGGGGGTTCCTCATGTGTTGTGTTGTTGGTTATTGGCATAGCACTTCTGGCATCTGAAGCCAAGTCCCAGTGATGAAGAATTGGGATGTGGGCCCTAGTGTGCACATTACTGAGCACGCAGACACTTCAATTTAAAGCCTAGCTTCAGTACCTGATCAGCACAGTGTTATTCTGGACCAATCGCTGCATCTCCCCATATCTAAAAGTGCAATTATGTGGAATGTGATGTGAGGCCGCCAGCCGCTGCACTGTCATGTGCTAATATCATCTCATCACTTCTAGGATTCTCTAATTTGGCCTCCACAGCCCCAAGGCCAGATTGTTATGTGTGCGGTAGCACATGTTTGAGGGGTCCTGCTACTATCTATCTAAAAAATCTGGTTTTATCTAGCAGGATACGATAGATGGACAGTAGCAATTCACCTTTTATACTACACTGGATTTGTAATAATCTGCTCAGAGTAAAAAAAAATATACACAAAGTTAAAGGAAAATTAAATGGTGCACTGGGCTCTGCGACCTGCAGCACACCATTTCTGAACCCCATCAGAGCTGACTCAGCCTTTCATCCTTTCAGAGGAAGATAACATGAGTGCCATTTAGCTGAGCATTGAAACCCCTAATTACTTAAGTGCCAGGTTAGTTCAAAGTGCCAAAAATAACATGACTAATATATTTCTTTAAATGCTTGTCTGAGGAAGAAATGTCATCACATTGGGAGAGGGAGCCTGAGGAGGGCATTTGCAGGTCCTCACTTTAGTGACAAGTATTCCTGGTGTGATAGCCCCACTGAGCCCTTGATTCTGCAAGGCACACAGCGAGGGCCTCCTCCATCCACAGGGTCCGTAAATAAGTGTATGGTTTCAGTAAACAGGGATATGTAGCCCAAGAGGGCAGCACTTCTCAAAGCAACTGACTATAGTTTTCGCACAGCATACTGTTAGAGCAAAATCATGTCTTTGTCTTCTAATAGTTTGTATAGTGCCTTGTACCACACATAGCCTGGGAAAATGCTATCTCAGTCAGATACTGGGCCACTTCCTAGCCAATGCAGTTGTTATTGGCCGGGGTAAACTCCCTGGAGCCTGTGTCTCCAACTAAAAACAAAAGCAGGTGACAGATAGGCCGTGCCCCCGGATGTAACAGGAAAGTAATAGTGATGTAAAAGATGTTGACCCAATGAAAAAAAAGATGTTTTGGTGTGTGAAGGCCTTTGTTGAGAATATTTTCTCTGGCAATTATGTGCATGTCAAACTGTTCTAGGAAGAGCTTCACAAACTAGAATAAGCAGACATAGGTTGCAATCTCACCTTAGTCCATGTCGCTCAATGTCGGCAATCAGTTTGAAAAATAAAGAAAACTCTGACATGCTTACTTCTCTGAGAGTGTGCGCTTGGCAGCACGCCTGTTACAGTTAATCTTTGGTGCATGGCTGGCATCCACACCCTAGCAATCAGCACCTTGTAAATGTCAATCAGTGTCTAGCTAATGTGAAGGAGAGGGCTAGCAGGCAGGACAAGTCTGATCTATTTGTCTGCATACACTAAGATGCTGCTCTGGGAGGAGCCCCCACTTGACTACCCAGCAAAGAAGTTGTTACAATTGTTGTAAAGACCTAATCACATCATGATAATGCATGGTGTGCTGATGAGGGATTGCAACCAAGTTCGGATCAGACTAACTGAACCTCTAAATGCCCAGTTTGTGCATTCACTACAGCACAATCGTGGCAATTACATATTTCCTTTGGGAATATATTAATAAGATTCAATAATCAAAGGAGAAATTAATATTCATATGTTTGAGTTCACCATGGTGAAGAAGATAGATAGCTTAGTTAGTTGAGCACTTGTTGCAGACATCTGTGTTTGTGTGCTGGGGTTCAAATTTGTCTATGCAAATGCTATTGATAGAAACACTTACTGTGCTACTAAACAACATACCTGCAATAAAAATAACTACTTATATAAACTAAAATAGCATCAATATTGTGCTGGTATAGTTAGTGGTAGTGTGTGTATTTCCTCACACCAATATTTTTTATATCAAGAACAGAATTGCAAGATAAATGATACCTGCTACCTTTCTCAGTGTCACCCATCTACAGTTTATGCAAAATGTGCAATTTTCTGGCATAATCAACGATTTTTAAATGTGCAAATCAGGATGGAAATATATAGATTAACCTTTGCAGTGTCTCAGGCACATCGGCCTTGGAAAGCATATACTCACGTAATGCTTCTCATTTCATTGTTTCAATGAATACTTGAATGTGTCCATGGTGTGGGCATGTACCTTGGACAGTCATAAAGAAAATAATTGGTCAGGTTGAACTGTTGTGTTATAATTGTATTAAATAAATAATTGCTTAAAAATCATGTTCCTTTATTTTCTTTCAAAAGCAATATATTAGTCGCAAAACAACGTGAACATGTCTACAAAATAGCACCCTCTTGGGGAAACAGGTCACATAGATGTGTAAGGTTTCTATTTGATTAACAACTAGATAATCCATTTAAAGCCTAGACGCATTATGTTGAATTTGACTCAAGGTATATAATCCCTTGATTTTGCAGATTGGGAGAGTGCATGGGTTTCGGAGTTTGGGGGGTGGCATGCGTTTCAGGGGGGGTCGGGAGGAGGGCAAGGCTATCAGGGGGCAAGACTGTCTTTGCCCAGGACCTCAGAAACTAATAAGATGGTCCTGAGGAAGAGCATGAGCAACACTGAAGGTGGGAAAGTAGAAGGTATGGGAGATGACTATGTAAGGCTCACAGATGGCTCTAGTCGCTATCCACCTACAGGACTCTCCTCCCGCAGCCACTTTTTCATCCTATAAGATTGCAGCAAAGGCCTGCCTCTGTCCAACATACAGAACAGTACAGAAGAGCCAAATGCTTCCTGTGAAACAGAGAACAAGACTGGTAATATTTTATCATATCTGAAATCTCCCTTACCAAATCCCACGTTTTACAGCGCTCCCCAATAAAAATATAAAGTATTGGGGGACACTCTTTGTGTCTTCAAGAATCTGAAGCCAGATTCTGTGGTCACTGTCACGGCCCGCTGCTGTTCATAAAAAACCAGCAACTTCATCCACCATGAACCCTAAGAAGGAAGAGAACAGATAAGGTTAGGTAGGCGTAAAGATATAGCGTAAAATAGAGAGCCACATTGAGCACCAGCTACAGTACAAGAAAAGTCTGAGGTGAAAGAAATCATGTGAGAGAACAAACAGTTGTCACGTGGCACTATAAATCCAGCCCATGGTTTTGTTATAGGATCTTATAGTTGGGTTGCCCTAATAGAAACCTTTAAAAAATTCAGGAACTTTTTTGTCCTCAGTGTTCTTGAGAGCAGTGCTTGGTGACCTGTGAGTTGTGGTTGCATAGCTTACCATAACTGGCAAATTTCTTTTTTTCTCCTTTTTTTGCTGCAAAAATCCCTTTAACAACATTTTATCACATAATTGTGCAGGTTTATATTAGGGCAAATTAACCATAAAGCTCCTTTAACAAGGTTGTTTCACTGACCTGTCACCGTTTTTATAACTGAAGTTGTTTCATGATGTTCCCTCACAGTGTGTAAGTTATTAATAATTCCTCTTTGAGCATATAGGAAACAGTATAATTCTCTTTAACAGACATTTTTGCAGCACATACTGATGTGTGTCTCTTTGAGCAGCACATACTGATGTGTGTCTCTTTGAGCAGCACATACTGGGCATCAAGTGATGGGTGGATTGCCTTGGGCACGAGGCTCGACCATGAACCTGGCCCCACCAAATCACCTTCAATATCCAGTGGACCTAGTTTGTGACTGGGTCCAGTGTCCACTATACCCCCATATTGGGACTGTGGGCCACTGTGCATGGCTTGCGGACATTCCCAGTCGCAGCAATACCTGGGGCATGTGCCTCAGCCATATTGCAAACCCGCCAACCAATCTACAGTAGAAATTAGGCAGGGCATCATAACCATAAAGCACCATTAACATAGTGTATTCCGTGAACTTCAACACTTTTTCATAAATGGAGATGTTTCATTCTGTTCCTTCACTGTATGTAAATTATTAAAAATTCCTCATGAAAATATATGAAACAACTATTTTAACATGTATTTATTTACATTGTGCTTTAACATTATAACCTTTCACATATTTACATATTGAATATTGAAGCCTTCTCTTGAAGAACAAATTATAAAATGTCATTAGAATCAAAGCTAAATATAAAAATAAAAATACCTTTTAAAAGTTACTTACTACTCTACTCGTTCATTTAGATTTCAAGACTATTCATCTTCTAATATTGACATCCCAAAGGCATCTCAGGGCACTCGTCAGAGAAACAGATCCACCAGAGGTGCAATAAGACCAGACAGCTGGGAAGGAATGTGACCAGTATTGTGAACGTTGTTTCACAGCAATTTTACATAAAGCTCTGTGATGCTAGGACACTGAGTAGAAAGATGTTGTGCACTCCCCAGTGTAGTAAAGAATATATAGAGGCGGAAAGATCTTAATTTTCCAGCTATGACTTGCATAGCCCCCATGACTAGACATGAGGGAAGCACATTAGGGTGCAGTAGAATGAGGAATCTGCGTATTTTATGACTAGAATACAAGATTAGATATTTATGCGTTTGTGTAATAAGGAAAGCTTCTTGTTTTTCCCTAGCTAGGTGGGAAATATTATACCAATCCAAAAGCCACGTTTAGTTTTCATTTGGGTGCAGAGAAGATACAAATTGAATTCCCAGTCTGGTTTCCGCCCGATCTGAACATGAAAATCATTGCATGTACTAATATGTTGTTTTATTACCTTATTTGTACCTCCTCTAATTAGATCACCAAGCAGACCCTGGATTGTGTTACCATAGGTGTTATATAACTTTCTGAATAAGACATTTCTTTTCTATAGTAGCATGGCTTCCATGGAAATATGTCCCAGTTCTGGATTGAATTGGTACGCTTTAGGTAGTTCCAAAATTGGACACCATCATCTTCCTTCTAGTCTATCCAGCCAGTTTTTCCTGGGCATACAGAATGGTCAGAATGGTCGGGACGATGCTGGTTTTGTAGATTGTTAGAAGTCCCTTTAGGGAATACACACCTGGGTGCCTAATTCATGTTTTTATATATGAGAATTTGGCAATCATTTTAATAGGTAGATTTTCCTGCCTACTAAGAGAAGACCAAGATATTTAAAGTTCAACAACTTTAAATGTTTATGAATAACTTGTTGAACAATTATAAAGTTTCTTTGTCACCTTGAGCAATGCATGCTGGGGTTGCAAGTTGTGACAGAAGTGCCAGGGGCATGAGGGTCGGCCATGCCCCCTATCCCCACCAAGCCACCCACAATAGTTACTAGGCCCAGCCTGAAGCCTGATGTAGTGCCCACTGTGATGTAATGGGAATGGGGGCCACTGTCCACGACTCGTGAGTATTTTTTGTGAAGTATAGTGTGGATTCATGAAATGGTGCCAAAGTTGTAAGACTGCCCAAATACTGCTTACTGTGGAAAGGCAACTTAACCACAACTACAGGGTTGCTATCGCTGACCCTGTAGTGGCTATCATACATATTAGGGGTAATAAGTGTATTATGTGTTTGGGGCATGCTTATTGTTCCATATTTCACCAGATTCTCACAAGCTTTCGGGACCACACCCTTGCCCAAAGTTTGGTGTACATCCATCTAGTTGTTGTTCAGGATGTAGCAACAATTAATATGCTTTCCTCATTCAAGTCTTTCTGGATTTAGAACATTTCCAAAATCATTCAGAGTGGGGTCTATATGTTTTGCAAACTTTCATGTGGTTTCAGTCTGTAGAGCAGAGTGGGAGAACCCAGGGGTTGGTGTGATGGCACTGGATGTCTCAGGTGTTCCTTCAATGGCGATGATAAGCCTTATCAGAGCAGTTTTGAGTCCTGATACAGTGGGGAGTGTCTTGGTGTCAGGGGCTATGGAACTCCAATGGTGAGTAGGAAAAACTATGTGAAAGAAAAGGATGGGAAAAAACTCCAGTTTAAAATGGGACATTTTAGCTACAGCCTGCGTGCAGCATCTGAAAAATGACATGTGCAAAGAAAATGTGCAATATTAGCAGCTCATCTACAATCAGAATATAAGTCATATGTAGCATGAGATAATGGATACAAATAGTCCAAAACAGTTAATAGAAAATGAGAAAATGATTTGGGCCTTGCCTTGTGTATATTTTCCTTTACAGTACCAGGAATCAGCTTTGTAGAAAGAAACAAAAAGAACTATCCAAAATATAAGTCTTAGGTAGGACTTTAATTGCAAAAAAAAGTTATCATATTGCCTCTTTTAATGTGTTGCAATTAAGAAAATAAACAAAGGCTGCATTTCCAAACCAAACAGCAGCTTTAGCCTTGAACTGCCAAATAGTATTCCTTTCCCCTACCCATAGCGACACAGCAAGAAGCCTGACGAATGGCTTGACTTGACCATGAGAAAGGTGTGAACACTGGCTTTGAAGCTGAGAATAAAAGCTGATTGCTCTGCATAGAGTTGGTTCTCATGAAGTCAGGCCTTACAGAGCAAAACAAATGGTACTCATTTACAACTTCCATCTGTCTCTGAGAATAGGCTAAAACCCCTCAGAAATACAATGTATTTGCTCTGGGAATGGGTGTGTATCGGTCCTCTCTCAAATAATGTGATCTGTATATCAGCCAGGTCCTTCTAGAAGGAAACACTTTACACTTTTGGAGACTTGGAGTCTGCCTGGAGTGATAGAAAGATCATAGCTTTACTAAAAGTGTGTGGGACTGAATTGTGAATGGCCCTGTCAGCTCTGTACCTCAAAAAACCTTTGCCATGATAACCAGACATCTCAGGAGTCATTAATGCCCCCAGTTCAGAGCTCAAAGGAACTGCTACCATTTGGCTGTACCAGGCAGGAATGTGTGTGCAATTTCAGCTTATGATTCATCCCATTATATCTAAGAAATGTACATATGGACTCATATATTCACTTGTAACTATTGAACGGAAGGTCCTAGAGACTTACAGGCCGATTCATGGAATAATTAGCGCGGCGCAAGTGGGCAAAAACGTGCGAATCGCAGTGGAATAGCAAAAATCGCAGTGCAAGTGCGAAAATCGCACGAAAAGCAGCGCACATCGATTCATAGAAGGCCGTGCGTGAGAAAACCATCGGATGTGCGATAAAAAAGTGTGCGGCGCACGTTGGCGCACAGGCCATCTAACTGCGTGCGCCAGGTCACAGCGAAAATCGCACAGGCCACAGCGAAAATCGCACATAGCGCGGCGCACACAACAAAAGTAGGCGGAACACGGGGCGTAACACTCGGAATGGGGAACAACTTGCCAAAACGTGGGCGTCACGGGGGAAGTACAGGGTACAAGTGCGCGGAACGCCCACACGCTCGCCTACAACACGTATTCATGGAATAGAATAGGGCAAAAAAGCGCACGCTCAAACCAGCGCACAGGCACAAACACGACCGCCACAAGAAAGCAGGCGGTAGCGTCTCTGCGCCTGGAAGAAATGTGCGCCAAAAGGTGCGCCAACAAATAGCACCTATATACAGCCATGATGAATGTCCTATACTGTGGCCCTCCAGGACAAATGACGTGCAAAGGGGTACCCACAAACACGGACACCCGCTGACAAAAAATACATGTGCATGTATACCGGGGGGCGCGGGAAGTCTCACACGCGATTTCGGCAGGGTACGTGTATTTCAGGGGTGCGCGGGAAGTTCCACACGCAATTGGCCCAGTGCGAGCAGGGTACGTGTATTCCATGGGTGCGCGGGAAGTTCCACACGCGATTTCGGCAGGGTACGTGTATTTCAGGGGTGCGTGGGAAGTTCCACACGCGATTGGCCCAGTGCGAGCAGGGTATGTGTATTCCATGGGTGCGCGGGAAGTTCCACACGCGATTTCAGCAGGGTACGTGTATTTCAGGGGTGCGTGGGAAGTTCCACACACGATTTCAGCAGGGTATGTGTATTCCAGGGGTGCGCGGGAAGTTCCACACGCGATTTCAGCAGGGTACGCGTATTTCTGGGGTGCGCGGGAAGTTCCACACGCGATAGGCCTAGTGCGAGCAGGGTACGTGTATTTCAGGGGTGCGCGGGAAGTTCCACACGCGATTTCAGCAGGGTACGTGTATTTCAGGGGTGCGCGGGAAATTCCACATGCGATTTCAGCAGGGTACGTGTATTTCAGGGGTGCGCGGGAAGTTCCACACGTGATTTCAGCAGGGTATGTGTATTTCAGGGGTTCTGGGGAGTACTACACGTGAATTGGCCGTGTGGGTCCCACAGGTGTACGCTCCACAACCTCCACGGCCCCTGTAGGCAGCCCACACCACGGGGGACTACCCTGCATCCCTGCTCATTTCCCGCAGGCAGCCCATCCACCATGGGCATGCCCCCCAGCCAACCCACATGTCACCTTGCACTACTACTGATCAACAATGCATGTCTCCCACCACCCCCACCCCCCAGCCACCATAGCCAGCCCCCACCAGGCCCCCACTCATGTCCCCTATCACCCCCACCCCCCAGCAGTGCAGGGGCAGCCTCCACCAGGCCCCCACTCATGTCTCCCACCACCCCCACCCCCCAGCAGTGCAGGGGCACCCTCCACCAGGCCCCCACTCATGTCTACCACCACCCCCACCCCCCAGCCACCAGGGGCACCCTCCACCAGGCCCCCACTCATGTATCCCACCACCCCCACCCCCCAGCCACCAGGGGCACCCTCCACCAGGCCCCCACTAATGTCTCCCACCACCCCCACCCCCCAGCAGTGCAGGGGCACCCTCCACCAGGCCCCCACTCATGTCTCCCACCACCCCCACCCCCCAGCCACCAGGGGCACCCTCCACCAGGCCCCCACTCAAGTCTCCCACCACCCCCACCCCCCAGCAGTGCAGGGGCAGCCTCCACCAGGCCCCCACCCATGTCTCCCACCACCCCCACCCCCCAGTCACCATGGCCAGCCCCCACCAGGCCCCCACTCATGTCTCCCACCACCCCCACCCCCCAGCAGTGCAGGGGCACCCTCCACCAGGCCCCCACTCATGTCTCCCACCACCCCCACCCCCCAGCAGTGCAGGGGAACCCTCCACCAGGCCCCCACCCATGTCTCCCACCACCCCCACCCCCCAGCCACCAGGGGCACCCTCCACCAGGCCCCCACTCATGTCCCCCTGCACCCCCACCCCCCAGCATCCAGGGGCACCCTCCACCAGACCCCCACCCATGTCTCCCACCACCCCCACCCCCCAGCAGTGCAGGGGCACCCTCCACCAGGCCCCCACTCATGTCTCCCACCACCCCCACCCCCCAGCCACCATGGGCAGCCCCCACCAGGCCCCCACTCATGTCTCCCACCGCCCCACCCACCAGCTGTGCAGGGGCAACCTCCACCAGGCCCCCAAACATGTCTCCCACCACCCCCAACCCCCAGCCACCAGGGGCACCCTCCGCCAGGCCCCCACTCATGTCTCCCACCACCCCCACCCCCCAGCAGTGCAGGGGCACCCTCCACCAGGCCCCCACTCATGTCTCCCACCACCCCCACCCCCCAGCAGTGCAGGGGCACCCTCGACCAGGCCCCCACTCATGTCTACCACCACCCCCACCCCCCAGCCACCAGGGGCACCCTCCACCAGGCCCCCACCCATGTCTCCCACCACCCCCACCCCCCAGCCACCATGCCCAGCCCCCACCAGGCCCCCACTCATGTCTCCCACCACCCCCACCCCCCAGCCACCATGGCCAGCCCCCACCAGGCCCCCAGTCATGTCTCCCACCACCCCCACCCCCCAGCAGTGCAGGGGCACCCTCCACCAGGCCCCTACTCATGTCTCCCACCACCCCCACCCCCCAGCAGTGCAGGGGCACCCTCCACCAGGCCCCCACTCATGTCCCCTATCAAAACCACCCCCCAGCCACCAGGGGCACCCTCCACCAGGCCCACACTCATGTCTCCCACCACCCCCACCCCCCACCATCCAGGGGCACCCTCCACCAGGCCCCCACTCATGTCTCCCACCACCCACACCCCCAGCAGTGCAGGGGCACCCTCCACCAGGCCCCTACTCATGTCTACCACCACCCCCACCCCCCAGCCACCAGGGGCACCCTCCACCAGGCCCCCACTCATGTCTCCCACCACCCCCACCCCCCAGCCACCAGGGGCACCCTCCACCAGGCCCCCACTCATGTCTCCCACCACCCCCACCCCCCTGCCACCATGGGCAGCCCCCACCAGGCCCCCACTCATGTCTCCCACCACCCCCACCCCCCAGCAGTGCAGGGGCACCCTCCACCAGGCCCCCACTCATGTCTCCCACCACCCCCACCCCCCAGCAGTGCAGGGGCACCCTCGACCAGGCCCCCACTCATGTCTACCACCACCCCCACCCCCCAGCCACCAGGGGCACCCTCCACCAGGCCCCCACCCATGTCTCCCACCACCCCCACCCCCCAGCCACCATGCCCAGCCCCCACCAGGCCCCACTCATGTCTCCCACCACCCCCACCCCCCAGCCACCATGGCCAGCCCCCACCAGGCCCCCACTCATGTCTCCCACCACCCCCACCCCCCAGCAGTGCAGGGGCACCCTCCACCAGGCCCCCACCCATGTCTCCCACCACCCCCACCCCCCAGCAGTGCAGGGGCACCCTCCACCAGGCCCCCACTCATGTCCCCTATCAAAACCACCCCCCAGCCACCAGGGGCACCCTCCACCAGGCCCCCACTCATGTCTCCCACCACCCCCACCCCCCACCATCCAGGGGCACCCTCCACCAAGCCCCCACTCATGTCTCCCACCACCCACACCCCCCAGCAGTGCAGGGGCACCCTCCACCAGGCCCCCACTCATGTCTACCACCACCCCCACCCCCCAGCCACCAGGGGCACCCTCCACCAGGCCCCCACTCATGTCTCCCACCACCCCCACCCCCCAGCCACCAGGGGCACCCTCCACCAGGCCCCCACTCATGTCTCCACCACCCCCACCCCCCTGCCACCATGGGCAGCCCCCACCAGGCCCCCACTCATGTCTCCCACCACCCCCACCCCCCAGCAGTGCAGGGGCACCCTCCACCAGCCCCCCACTCATGTCTACCACCACCCCACCCCCCAGCCACCAGGGGCACCCTCCACCAGGCCCCCACTCATGTCTCCCACCACCCCCACCCCCCAGCCACCAGGGGCACCCTCACCAGGCCCCCACTCATGTCTCCCACCACGCCCACCCCCCAGCAGTGCAGGGGCACCCTCCACCAGGCCCCCACTCATGTCTCCCACCGCCCCCACCACCCAGCCACCAGGGCCACCCTCCACCAGGCCCCCACTCATGTCTCCCACCACCCCCACCCCCCAGCAGTGCAGGGGCAGCCTCCACCAGGCCCCCACCCATGTCTCCCACCACCCCCACCCCCCAGCCACCATGGCCAGCCCCCACAAGGCCCCCACTCATGTCTCCCACCACCCCCACCCCCCAGCAGTGCAGGGGCACCCTCCACCAGGCCCCCACTCATGTCTCCCACCACCCCCACCCCCCAGCAGTGCAGGGGCACCCTCCACCAGGCCCCCAACCATGTCTCCCACCACCCCCACCCCCCAGCCACCAGGGGCACCCTCCACCAGGCCCCCACTCATGTCCCCCTGCACCCCCACCCCCCAGCATCCAGGGGCACCCTCCACCAGGCCCCCACCCTGTCTCCCACCACCCCCACCCCCCAGCAGTGCAGGGGCACCCTCCACCAGGCCCCCACTCATGTCTCCCACCACCCCCACCCCCCAGCCACCATGGGCAGCCCCCACCAGGCCCCCACACATGTCTCCCACCACCCCCACCCCCCAGCAGTGCAGGGGCACCCTCCACCAGGCCCCCACCCATGTCTCCCACCACCCCCTCCCCCCAGCCACCAGGGGCACCCTCCACCAGGCCCCCACTCATGTCTCCCACCACCCCCACCCCCCAGCAGTGCAGGGGCACCCTCCACCAGGCCCCCACCCATGGCTCCCACCACCCCCACCCCCCAGCCACCAGGGGCACCCTCCACCAGGCCCCCACTCATGTCCCCCTGCACCCCCACCCCCCAGCATCCAGGGGCACCCTCCACCAGGCCCCCACTCATGTCTCCCACCACCCCCACCCCCAGCAGTGCAGGGGCAGCCTCCACCAGGCCCCCACTCATGTCTAGCACCACCCCCACCCCCCAGCCATCAGGGGCACCCTCCACCAGGCCCCCACCCATGTCTCCCACCTCCCCCACCCCCCAGCCACCATGCCCAGCCCCCACCAGGCCCCCACTCATGTCTCCCACCACCCCCACCCCCCAGCAGTGCAGGGGCACCCTCCACCAGGCCCCCACTCATGTCTCCCACCACCCCCACCCCCCAGCAGTGCAGGGGCACCCTCCACCAGGCCCCCACTCATGTCCCCTATCACCACCACCCCCCAGCCACCAGGGGCACCCTCCACCAGGCCCCCACTCATGTCTCCCACCACCCCCACCCCCACCATCCAGGGGCACCCTCCACCAGGCCCCCACTCATGTCTCCCACCACCCACACCCCCCAGCAGTGCAGGGGCACCCTCCACCAGGCCCCCACTCATGTCTACCACCACCCCCACCCCCCAGCCACCAGGGGCACCCTCCACCAGGCCCCCACTCATGTCTCCCACCACCACACCCCCCAGCCACCAGGGGCACCCTCCACCAGGCCCCCACTCATGTCTCCCACCACCCCCACCCCCCTGCCACCATGGGCAGCCCCCACCACGCCCCCACTCATGTCTCCCACCACCCCCACCCCCCAGCAGTGCTGGGGCACCCTCCACCAGGCCCCCACTCATGTCTCCCACCACCCCCACCCCCCTGCCACCATGGGCAGCCCCCACCAGGCCCCCACTCATGTCTCCCACCACCCCCACCCCCCAGCAGTGCAGGGGCACCCTCCACCAGGCCCCCACTCATGTCTACCACCACCACCACCCCCCAGCTACCAGGGGCACCCTCCACCAGGCCCCCACTCATGTCTCCCACCACCCCCACCCCCCAGCCACCAGGGGCACCCTCACCAGGCCCCCACTCATGTCTCCCACCACCCCCACCCCCACCCCCCAGCAGTGCAGGGGCACCCTCCACCGGGCCCCCACTCATGTCTCCCACCACCCCCACCCCCCAGCCACCAGGGCCACCCTCCACCAGGCCCCCACTCATGTCTCCCACCACCCCCACCCCCCAGCAGTGCAGGGGCAGCCTCCACCAGGCCCCCACCCATGTCTCCCACCACCCCCACCCCCCAGCCACCATGGCCAGCCCCCACCAGGCCCCCAATCATTTCTCCCACCACCCCCATCCCCAGCAGTGCAGAGGCACCCTCCACCAGGCCCCCACTCATGTCTCCCACCACCCCCACCCCCCAGCAGTGCAGGGGCACCCTCCACCAGGCCCCCACCCATGTCCCCCTGCACCCCCACCCCCCAGCATCCAGGGGCACCCTCCACCAGGCCCCCACCCTTGTCTCCCATCACCCCCACCACCCAGCAGTGCAGGGGCACCCTCCACCAGGCCCCCACTCATGTCTCCCACTACCCCCACCCCCCAGCCACCATGGGCAGCCCCCACCAGGCCCCCACTCATGTCTCCACCACCCCAACCCCCCAGCAGTGCAGGGGCACCCTCCACCAGGCCCCCACCCATGTCTGCCACCACCCCCACCCCCCAGCCACCAGGGGCACCCTCCACCAGGCCCCCACTCATGTCTCCCACCACCCCCACCCCCCAGCCACCAGGGGCACCCTCCACCAGGCCCCCACTCATGTCCCCCTGCACCCCCACCTCCCAGCATCCAGGGGCACCCTCCACCAGGCCCCCACTCATGTCTCCCATCACCCCCACCCCCCAGCAGTGCGGGGGCACCCTCCACCAGGCCCCCACTCATGTCTACCACCACCCCCACCCCCCAGCCACCAGGGGCACCCTCCACCAGGCCCCCACCCATGTCTCCCACCACCCCCACCCCCCAGCCACCATGCCCAGCCCCCACCAGGCCCCCACTCATGTCTCCCACCACCCCCACCCCCCAGCAGTGCAGGGGCACCCTCCACCAGGCCCCCACTCATGTCTCCCACCACCCCCACCCCCCAGCAGTGCAGGGGCACCCTCCACCAGGCCCCCACTCATGTCCCCTATCACCACCACCCCCCAGCCACCAGGGGCACCCTCCACCAGGCCCCCACTCATGTCTCCCACCACCCCCACCCACCACCATCCAGGGGCACCCTCCACCAGGCCCCCACTCATGTCTCCCACCACCCACACCCCCCAGCAGTGCAGGGGCACCCTCCACCAGGCCCCCACTCATGTCTACCACCACCCCCACCCCCCAGCCACCAGGGGCACCCTCCACCAGGCCCCCACTCATGTCTCCCACCACCCCCACCCCCCAGCCACCAGGGGCACCCTCCACCAGGCCCCCACTCATGTCTCCCACCACCCCCACCCCCCTGCCACCATGGGCAGCCCCCACCAGGCCCCCACTCATGTCTCCCACCATCCCCACCCCCCAGGAGTGCAGGGGCACCCTCCGCCAGGACCCCACTCATGTCTACCACCACCCCCACCCCCCAGCAGTGCTGGGGCACCCTCCACCAGGCCCCCACTCATGTCCCCCTGCACCCCCACCCCCAGCATCCAGGGGCACCCTCCACCAGGCCCCCACTCATGTCTCCCACCACCCCCATCCCCCAGCAGTACAGGGGCAGCCTCCACCAGGCCCCCACTCATGTCTCCCACCACCCCCAGCCCCCAGCAGTGCAGGGGCACCCTGCACCAGGCCCCCACTCATGTCTACCACCACCCCCACCCCCCAGCCACCAGGGGCACCCTCCACCAGGCCCCCACTCATGTCTCCCACCACCCCCACCCCCCAGCCACCAGGGGCACCCTCCACCAGGCCCCCACTCATGTCTCCCACCACCCCCACCCCCCAGCAGTGCAGGGGCAGCCTCCACCAGGCCCCCACTCATGTCTCCCACCACCCCCCAGCAGTGCAGGGGCACCCTCCACCAGGCCCCCACTCATGTCTACCACCACCCCCAGCCACCAGGGGCACCCTCCACCAGGCCCCCACTCATGTCTCCCACCACCCCCATCCCCAGCCACCAGGGGCACCCTCCACCAGGCCCCCACTCATGTCTCCCACCACCCCCACCCCCCAGCATCCAGGGGCACCCTCCACCAGGTCCTCACAATCCCCAATCATGTGCGTTATGGTCAGCCTCCACAGCCAAAAAGCCCTACCAAGTAACCCATTCACCCACGTGGAAATGGAAATTACATGTTACACCCCCAATGTTCATGAAGCTAATGAGCCCATGTCCGTCACACACAATGGTTGCAATTGAATGGGAAAACACCCAACATGACATGCATGAAACCAATGAGATGATACCACACAGTGAAGTATGAAAACAAAATTGTATTGAAAAAAAGAAAGAATGCTGTAAGAAATGAAACAAACTACAATGGGAATGAGAAAAAATAAGCTGCATGTCTGTATAAAAAAAAAAAACAGCAAATCCGAATCCAAAAAAATGTCGTCCAAAGTCAAATGTAAAAAAATATCTATCCAATTAAGAACTATGTAAAAAACTTCCAAGGGTCCATGTGCCCAACTGAACAAAGGAAACCTACAAAAAAACCTAACTAAAATGCAACTATATACAAAAAGTGGAGCAGTGTCCGTCGACTCCAAATCATAAGAACAAACAAAGGAAACCTAAAACTAAAGAACTATATACAAAGGCGGTGGGCAAGTCCAGCGGCTCACTCCGTGGTGTTCCGGGCCAGGGCATCATCGAACTAATGTTCGATGTCCCGGAGGCGGTCCAGTTCCATGGCCCCGAGGGTCTGCAGGGACGACGCCGTGTCCTCCTCCAACCCCCTGCGGATTGCCTCGAGGCACTCGGCCCGCCTCAGGGCCCTCCGCATGGAGTTCTCCGCCCTGACCATTGTGAGCCGCGCCTCTTCCGCCCGCCGCCGCTCCGCACCTATGGCGTGGCCCAACCGCTGCCACACGGAAGACACTCTCTGTCCTGGGTCCTCCTGCCCTCCGGCCGATGCCTGCCCCTCCGATGTCGAAGGCCCCGAGCCTTCATGGCTCCCACCATGTTGCTGCTGCTGCTCTGCCTCTGCCCGTGCACTGCCTTCTGCTGCCTGCACATCCTCCGCCGGCTGGGGTGCAGTTGTTGATGTGGCCACCCCTGCTGGACGTCCGACTCCCGACTGTGGCAGGGATGCCTCCTCCACCAGCCTGGCCGCACCGTCAGAGGCAGCTCCACAGGGCACCCAGGTGACTGATGGGTGGGAAGATGGCACAGAGGACGACTGGCGCATAGGGGGTCCAGTTGAGGAGGGGGTCGGAGCAAGCCCCATCAGACGGAGGAATCCGGTCTGGGTGACCTGTCCCAGCAGGCTGACGTGGTCAACGAGCCATTCGAGATGACGTGCAGTCTCTCCATGAAAAGACTGCAGGTCACCTCGCATGGCCCGTTGACGCAACGCCACACCAGCCAGGACAGGCTCAACCCGGACCTGGATAGCCACGTCCGCAGGCAGAGGAAGGCCAGTTGACGTCAGCTCATCCCCTGCCTGAAAACGGGTCTGGACGTAGGCATCCCTGCTGGTGCAAGATGATGCAGGGACAGGATCGGGGACAGGATTGCACACAGGCACCTCCGCGGCGGCCTGTGCTACCTCCTGTCCCTGGTCCTGTACTGCACCACTAGCACCAGTGGGATCCCCACCTCCAGACCCCGTCTCTGGTGCTTGCACGGCCTCCTCCTCCAACAAACCCCCCACCAACCTGGATGACTCCGTGCCATCTTCACCTGTTGGGCCCTATGGGGTCCCAGCTGCCCCTTCTGCTGAAGAGGAGTCCAACTCCAACCTCCGCCTCTTGGACCTCCCCCCGGCAGCTGCGGCCTGGGATGCGGCACCGGACTCCTCACTCTCCAACGAGATGACAACACGGGAGGGGAGCCGGGCCTTGCGTCTCCGGCTGGCGGTCGGATCCCCGCCGCTGTGCTCCACAGCACCTTCTCCGCCCTCTTCATCAGTTGACGCTGCAGACAGGGAGAAACAAAACACAGGCATCAGGGCACTGTAAAGTGGACACATACACACATGACAGTTGCACATGAGTGGCATTGGCAAACCTCAGACATGTCATCACAATCCCCAACACACATGTCATTGCAACTCGCACACATGAGCCATACCACAGCCATATCGCAACTACCACCACCATCCATACACATATAACAGCATGAGCAGCCAAACGTGAGCCAGACATCACATGCAACACAGGAAGTGCACCACACATGTACACACACCACCACACTTGCATGCATGTGTACACCTCTGCCAAGTGTCGCACTGTTCAGACGGGCATCCATGTCACATCTGCCAATCAGGCTTCCACATACCGCTGTCACATGCATCCATGTTGCATCACTGTTGCACCCTTGTCAAATACACACAGATGCACATGTACACAGTGCTCATACATGCAGCCGAAAACAACATACATGCGTGACATCACGGACATGTCTACTTACATACACATTCATCCAAACATGTGTGCACGCACAACTGCATTTGGCATGCAAGCCTACACACACAAGCACCATCCATGTCTCACACATTACAGCTCTCGCATGTGTCAGCCCCACGGCCCTGTACACCCCCACCCATACTCGACCCCATACAAACAGATGTGCAACCTGCACACTACCGAATAATCACCACACGTACTGCTCACAATCAGGATGCATGTACACTCACTGCTCGACTCCAGACTGGTCTGCTTCTCCAGGACCTGGACGTGGAGCGCTGGGGATATGCGTTCCAGGACCCTCATCTGTTCTTCCGACAAGTGGCCCCGGCGCCCCTTGGCATCCGCTGCCTTCAAGAGGCGCCGGGCCTTGTTCAGGGTCCTGGACCTGAAGTCCTCCCAGCGCTTCCTGACATGTTGTAAGTCCCGGACTGCCACCCCCTCCGCGTTGATGGCAGTCACGATGTCAGTCCAGATCCGAGTCCGTCCTTCCTTGTCGGCGCGGGAACTTCCGAAGAGGGCATCATACTGCCCCAGGACTTGCTCCACCAGGACACCAACTTCGGTGGCACTGAAGCTGGTGCCCCTCTGCCTCTCTGGCCGGGGGTTGTCAGTGGTCACAGGTGGTGTTTGCCCCGACATGACCACCCCAGAGGCAGGAGTGGGTGGGCAACTGGGTCCTGGGGCTGGGCTGTGGAGCGATGGAATCCCAGTCGGGAGTCTTCGGTTCCAGCAGGGGTGGTCACAGCAACAGCACCCCTGGCTGATGTGCAGGCAGCAAATGGCAGTGCACGTGGGCAGCAGGCAGTCAGGCAGCAGCAGATGGCAGGTGGGAGCGTGCTCGGGGCTCTGGGGGGCAGTAGTTCGGCCTTCTGGGCAGGAGCGTGGTCTTCCGTGTGCATACGCGTGGCCAGCTTTATACGGAGTGATTTGGCACGTGAAAAGTCTGCACGTCAGCGTGAAATTCGAGGAAAGGCCCTTAGCGCGTAAGCGCGTCAGCACGCATACGCGATTCTATTGGACCAAAGGCCCTCAGCGCGTAAGCGCGTCTGTGACGTGACCCGCACGGGTGTTTCCCACACAGCACGTGATGACAGAGCACACGTGGAAAGACTGCACGTCAGAGTGTCATCGCGTGTAATTGGACAGCACGTCAGAGTGTCATCGCGTGTAATTGGTGGGAATGGGCCTAGCGCGTACACGCGGCAGTGACAAAGCGTGTAATTGGTGGAAATGGCCCTACACGCAGAAGTGACAAAGCGTATAATTGGTGGAAATGGCCCTACACGCAGAAGTGACAAAGCGTGTAATTGGTGGAAATGGCCCTAGCGCGTACACGCCGCGTAAGTGACGCTGGACGTGTGGGCCTGTATAAAAGGTACGTGTAGAATACCATTTCCTTGTACGTGCTTTTCGTGGAGAGCGAGTGGGTGAATTCTGTACTTCTTGTCGTTTCACACGCGATTTACTTCACGGCGTTTCAAGTTCGTATTCCCTGTTACCTCTGACAGCTTTTTCTCTTTTTTCTCTTTTACTGGTTTACCTGGGCCTGTTCCCTCAACAGTGTTCCCTTCTACTGTTGTCCTGTCTCCTCAGACAGCGTACAAATCTTCTTTTGGCGGGGGTGTTGCCAACCAAACACGCTCCTTTTTCACGCTCTTTTACCTGGCAGACGGTGAGTCACGCACGTATCTAACATCTGTGCTTGCCCCGTGTGTAGCCTACCCCTTCAGAGGTCATTCTAGGCTGCGTGTGACACGCATACGTTCATTCTTGTGTTACTGGGTGCCACAGCGTAGTGCAGCTTTTTCTTTCTGCACACGTGGAGGGTCCTGACCCTGGTGCAGGTGGGTGAGACAGAACAGAATCCCTCCCTGGAACACTCACCTGCGACGGCACGTAGGTCTCATCCGAATCAACACCTGATGATGATGATTTCAAGGCGGGCCTTGAAAAGCCCGGCGCGCCTCCGCCCCCGCCCTGGGGCACCGGGCCGTGCCGCGTGTGGCTGTCTGTGGTGTCCCACGGCTGCCGGCGCGGGATGGCCCCGGAGCGCGGGCCCGGCGACCAGGCGGCTCCTCGGCCTCGGCGGATCGGGAAAGCGCACGATCGGCCGCCGCCGGAAGGCGCAGGGCCATGCCGGGGGCTAACCCCCCCTGTGCGGCCCCGGGCCCGAGGCGCGGCCGCCCCACGGAGCTCACGCGGCTCCCTCGACTACGACCTCAGATCAGATGTGGCGACCCGCTGAATTTAAGCATATTACTAAGCGGAGGAAAAGAAACTAACC